>NC_056737.1:922418677-922573677 GCF_019279795.1 Protopterus annectens | reverse complement strand
GTAACATAGTTAATCATGTGACTAACACGTAGGATCATAGGATCATAGGATCATAGGAATTTACTAGGCTAATGGCCCTGGGGCCCTTACAAGCGTAGCCAAGTTCTACCCTTATTTCCATGATCAGCACCTATTTCCCCTGTCCAAGAAGGACATAAGTGGAACCCCCGGGATGAATTTAGGATTACCCATCCAATCGTCCAGATTACGTTTGAAGAGGGACAATGATGTCCTCTGCTTGACATGAAGTGGGAGTCTGTTCCAAAGGTGTGGCAACCCCTGGGAGACAAATCTGTCCAGCAGGTTATATTAATGTCATATACCAGGTAATGATCTTTAGAGTGAGTAACCCGTGTACCATTTGATTTGCGGATATGCAGCAATTCCAATAAAGCAGGGCCAGAGAGGGACTTATATGCAATGCAGAGGTCACCTCTGAGTAGTCTGTATGAAACAGAATATACTGACAGTGATTTCAGATGATCCACGTAGGACAGATATTGAAGACCTTGAATTTTCCTTGTGAGGAACCTTTGTGATCTCTTCAATTGCTGCAGGTGCTTGGAAAGGTACATACCAAAAGGGGTGTTGTAATCAGTTATTGGCTGGATAAGGGAAGAGTGCAGGGAAGTTACAACTTCTTTTTTTTGGAGGCAATGCCTTTCCTTATGAGATAAGCAATATAGAATGTCCTTCTTACCACTGTGGAGACATGGTGCTCAAAGGTAAGGTTGCTGTCAACATGTGTGCCTAAGTCTCTCACCACTGAGTGTATACTTAGTCATAGTCAAAGTAAACTTTATTGTCATTTAGAACTACATTTGTGTAGCCTAAACAAAATTTTGTGCATTAGCTCAGTCATTGAGATTACAAAGGAAAGTGAAACAACGCATACAAGTAGAGGAATAAACATAACTATCAAATACAATACTAGTCCTAATACATGCAAGAAAGACCAGAGACATTTACCAACACTCATATACGAAAAGAGTACCTCCCCTGAGTTAAATCAGCTACCCATACATACTACAGCTTGAAATGCCTAAGTTATTTGTCTAATATTGCAGCTGAGTTAAATAATACTGACTATGGATATAATAAATATTAATAAATATTAAAATATTAATAAATATAATAAATATTGCACTTACTTGGAATATATGTAAGTATATATTGCACAAATAAATAAAAATTGACTTATTATGTGTCCAGACCCCTGGGACTAGTGCCCAAGTTCTTCAGAAGTCTAATCAATGTAGGCAAGAAACTGTTACTGAATTGTGTAGTCCTGCAGCGGATGCTGTGATATCTCCTGGTCAATATCAGATAGTTAAACAGTCCATGTGCAGGATGCATGTTGTCCTGTATTATTTTGGTGGCCTTTTGGATGTTTCTTGCAGAATAAAGATGTTGTATTGGTGGAAGACTGGAACCTGTTACCTTCTCTGCAACCCTCATCACTCTTTGTAGTGAATTCCTTTCTGTAACTGTGCAGCTTCCAAACCACACTATGAAGATGCAGGTGAGGATGCTCTCTACTGCTTCTCTATAGAAGGTGGAGAGAATAGGAAGAGGAAGCTTAGCTTTTTTCAGCCTTCTTAAAAAGTGGAGGTGTTGTTGCACTTTCTTGACCAATTGGCTGGTGTTTCCCGATCACATGAGATCCTTTGATATGTGTACACCCAGGAATTTTGTACTCTTAACCCTCTCCATACTCTCACCATTGATTCTGAGCACTGGGTAGTTTGTTCTCCTTTTCCTGAAGTTGACGATAATCTCTTTGACCCTTGCACCAACTGATCAGAGATGCCACCTCTGTATACCCTTTCATCTTCCTTTGTGTTGAGCCCCACGACTGTGGTGTCATCAGGAAACTTGATGATATGGTTGGACTTGTGCTTAGCATAGCAGTTGTGGGTAATGATGGTAAATAAGAGTGGGCTGAGAACACATCCCTGTGGAACCCTGGTGTTAATCATGATGCACTTTGATGTTTTCTTACCTGAACATATCCTCCAGGATCCAGTTACAGAGATGTTTACTGATTCATAAATGTTCCAGTTTTTCTATCAGCTGCATTGGTACCACCATATTAAATGCAGAGCTGAGTCTATGAAGCATCCTCACATAGCTGTCTTTACCTTCTAAATGCTGAAGTGAGATGTGTAGTGCTACTAATATGGCATCATCCGTAAATCTTAGGGTGTTACTATTAATGTGGTTGTTAGCAACAACATCACTCTTACTGAAACGGTTGATAATACATTTTTTTGCATTGAGTTTAAGGTCATGACTTTGGTACCAATCATTTGTTTGTATAAGACCTTCTTGTAGGATGTTGACATCATTTGGAGATTCTGTGACTGCTCTCAGTTTGCAGTCATCAGCAAACTTTGTCATCCACAGACCTTCATTTTTTGCTTGTACTTGGAGAAATAGATTCCAGACAGTAGAGGTCTCAGGACTAATCCCTGTGGAACACCACTGGTTCCCCCTATTTTTGGCTATATGTGTTCTATCAGTGAGCCAGTAAGTGACCCATCTAATGATATAAGGGTTGATACCTAGCTGGATGAGTTTGTCAATGATACCTGAGTAGGGGATAGTGTCAAAAGCCCTGGCTAAGTCTAGGTAGGCTTTCTGCACAGATTTCTCCTCATCCAGGTCCTTGGTGACTGTCTCGAAGATGTCCACCTGGTTTAACAGGCATGATCTCCCTTTGACAAAATCAAAATAAGTAGGGTCAAGTATTTGGAGATTACCTATATCTTTATTGATAAGGTCCATGATGATTCACTCTGTGGCCTTACAGATAAGGTTAGTCAGGCTAATGGGTCTATAGTTGCTGGGGTCAGTGGAAGCACCACCTTTGAGCAAGGGAATAACAATGGCCTTTTTCCATTCAGCTGGGATGAAGCCGGTGCTTAGACTATGACTGAAAAGAGCATCCAATGGTGTTGCTAATTCTTGTTGGAGCCCATGTAGGACACAGCCTAGGATGTTATCAGGTACCACTGATGCTGTGTTTTTGGCCTTAGAGAGGGTATTTATGACCTGCTGTTTAGAGATACAAAGTAGGGGACAGATGGAAGGGATGTCATAGGGTACGTGTGGTGGGGACAGGGGAGTGAAGTTTTCACAGAACCTGTCGGCCCACAGGCTCAGTATAAGCGGTATCATTAGCTACCAGTTTGGCACAAATATGGGCCTTTCATAACTAAAGAATGCCTTATGGTTGTCCTTATTTGAGGAAGCTAATTTGGATTCATAGCTTGCTTTGGAGGACTTCACAAGAAGTCTTATTTCCTAGTTTAAGCTGAAGAGGGAGTGTTTCCAGTTTAGGGCTTGCTCCCTCTTACTCTTAGACAGCAATTTCTTCCTCTTATTGTAAAGCCTGTTAATGGCACTTGCCCACCAGGCAGGTTTGTTCTTACTTGAGGAGCTTGTTTTGGTCATATCAGGTATGGTCGAGACAATGCAGTTATACAGGTGTTTGTATAAAGCATTGGTGTAGAAATCGACATAGCTGCCAGTTCCATTTAAAGGGGAGGTCCAATGAAGCTATTTATACCATCCCATAAGAGGTTATAATCTACTTTGGAGAATTTGTTTTAGTTTAGTTGCTGCTGGGGGTGGTCAGGTGTGATATTTACTTTGAATGAGACTGATTTGTGGTCAGATTTTACCAGGGAAGACCTCACAGGGGAGGTGCTACAGTGGTCTCCCATATTGGTAAGCACTAGATCCAGGATGTTGGCACCCCCTGTGGGGGTATCAACTAGCTGGTCCAGGGTACTTGAGTTAATGAAGTCAAGGAACTTTTGGGCAAGTGAGTTTAAGCATGAGTAATTTACCCAGTCAATGGATGGGTAGTTAAAGTCGCCCAAAACTATAGTGTTCATATGTATCTTGAGAGACTCGAGTAGATACAAATAGGCAGAGTGTGTGTCCTGATTCATGGAGGGGGGGTCCTGTAGATGACAATGACTTGAATAGGTGTCCTTCCAACAGTTAATTGCACCTGAAGTATCTCCAGGGAATCATACTGTTTAACCAGTTAGGAGGTGTATTTATCTTTAATGAATATTGATACAATGCCTCCTTTAGTTTTCATGCCTTCAGTTTGTGGTCTGAATGTGTGGCAAGAGGTGTAACCTGGTATGGCTGGGGTTCCCTCCACAGACTTAAACCAGGTCTCCGTGACTGCACAAATGTCTGCATCTTCCAAGGTGAGGACTGCTTCCACTGAGTGCATTTTTATGTTAAGACTCCTAGTGTTTAGCAGCATAACCTTGAGGTTTTTTTTTTTATGGAGTTTTTATGTCGGGAATTTTGTCCTTGAGACACTGCCTAAAAAAGGCACTATGTGGGTGGCAAGAGCCTTAGCCAGTAGCTGAAATTCCAGGGGTGACACATGAAGACCATCTCTGGCAAAGCATTGAGGACTGTCGATCATGTCATCCCAGGCTGACAGATACTGGATCCCCTTAGAATGACACCAGAAACTAAGCCAATTATTGAAGTTAATAATTTTCTGTTTGTAGTGAGGCATCATCCTAGATGAAGGTAAAATGCTGCTTAAGGCTAGGGACATACCTGCCTGAGACACATAGTCCGAGAGCTCAGTCATGTCTCTCTTCATATAGCCCAGAGAGGTATGTCTGAAGTCATTCACACCAATATGGACTATGAAGGAGTCATAAGAGCACCTGTTGTTGAGAGACTTGAATGCATGTGTGATATGGCAGATCCTGGCACCTGACAGACAGATGACCATGACCCTTTCCTTATCCAGCCTGGTGAGAGGGAGATAAGTGCATCTCACGATGGGCTCACCTATGACTAAAATGTTTGGTTTTGTGTTTTGCCTTAACGGCTTGACAGATGAGATACTGGTGCATGAGCTATTTATGTGTACTGTGTTCTGCAGAGGAAGTATTATGTGTAACTTGCTTGGGTTTGGGTTTGGGAGGTCTCTGGTGTTTAGGTATGTTTTTGGTGAGGATCTTGCATATGTAGGTATGTGTAATGTATTTTTGGGTGAAGTAGGAGGTGAGGTGTGCATGCTGACAACTCGCTCATTGTCATATGTACTGACTGGTGTGTGAGAGAGCACAGATTCAAGGTTCTTAATATAGTTACATCTCTCACATGTTGAGTTTGTGTGGTCAATAGTAGTGAGTTGTCAGTGAACATGGGGCAGTTGCTGCAGTGCCTCAGGATGCCCATGTCAACCAAACTGGCTGAAGAAACTGTGGGAAATTGTCCGTTCATAGTGTTAGATAAATTTATATTTAAATTAGGGCTGCTGATTAATCACCATTAATGTGTGTGATTAACAAGGAAAAATTATTGGAGATTAAAATGTTTAATGCAACAACTATATGCATTATTTAATTCACACACTGTTAAGTAAGCAGCACCAGGTCAGCTTCACTTGATCACTTCCCATGTTGTTTCCGGTCTTTCTTTCATGAGCAATAAATGGAAGTTGGTTCATATGGTTCAAATGGAACACTATTCATCAGTGGCAAGATCATGGTGAATTTATGGGAAAGTGGCTCCTTCTGAGTTGGTTCAAAATGGAACCAAAGGTGGAAAGAACAATTTTGAATGGAAAGTTTGTGTTTAAAACTAGTGATACCATGGTTTGCAAATATTGCAAGAAAGACTTTAATTATCACCTGTGAACGAAGTATGCATTTCTTACACATGGTGAGCCATCAACATTGGCTGCATCGTTAACTAACGTTGAATCAGCACATCACCACACTAAAATAGTTGAACTTGAGGAGAGGCAAAATCAATGGATCAAGGGAAATACAACAACATTACCAATGCCATTGCAATATGGATTGCTGAGAATAGCTGACTGATTAAATTTACTTTAAATTTCTAGTCTCCCACCAGGACACAAGTGCTCTTCAGCAATTACATTCTGCTAGCCGAGCACACTCAAGCAAATCTGCAGTCTGCGGCTACCACTCCATCTATACAGTAGCACACTCAAGCAAATCTGCAGTCTGCGGCTACCACTCCATCTATACAGTGTAAGAAGGAATCAGTATTGCAAACTAAACAAGGATATACATTTTGAGCCTCAAGAGCAGGAGCACACTCAAGCAAATCTGCAGTCTGCGGCTACCACTCCATCTATACAGTAGCACACTCAAGCAAATCTGCAGTCTGCGGCTACCACTCCATCTATACAGTGTAAGAAGGAATCAGTATTGCAAACTAAACAAGGATATACATTTTGAGCCTCAAGAGCAGGGTCAGTCCACCCAGGCATTCTACTTGTATGTTTTATGAGAGTGAAGCTATTACATTAGCAGTATTTCCTAGTAGTTCTCAGCTTGCTAATAAAACTGACTGTTGTAGCCTTGTGTCCCCCCCCGATAGTACAGTAATCCTAACTGTCCAATAGACAGTATAGATTTAATTCACATCCCTGTGACTAAATTAAATTAACCATCAAGCAGCCCTCTCAGTTCTTTCTGCCTTAGTTTGTATCACTTGGAGGATCACCTGTTTATTTGCATCTCTATCATTGCTAATGTATCTTCCTACTCTAATCTGTGCACAAACTGGTTACTAATCAGCAAGTTAATGTAAAGACACACTCCCAACCTTAATAAACTTTGCTGTCTCTTCTCTCCTTCACTTTACAGGTAGTTTGAATTATTACTTACCCTCTCTGAGGCCTTCACTGATTGCCTCTCTGGTTTCTTTGCATTCCACCTGGTTTACACCCCTTGTGCTATCTCCCTCCCCCAATACAAAGTCTATATTAAAATCCTGCTGAGCATGGAGCCATCTTTAAATTTCTAGTCTCCCACCAGGACACAAGTGCTCTTCAGCAATTACATTCTGCTAGCCGGTAAGCCATTAGACCTCAGGAATTTGTTAAAAGTGTTCAGATTTGTAAAGTAATACTTACTTTTTTCTCTTGCCTTGGTTGGCTCTGGCTCTGGCTCTGCCCCGCTCCGTTCGCCCTCGCTAACGCTCGGGCTCTCTCCGCTCCCCTGCCCTGCCCCCTATTCCCTCCCGCCCCCACTACCTCTACATTTATAGTAATCATAGCCACACCCACAGCTCACCCTCACATCACCTCCACCAATCACAGCTCCTCAAGTCATATCACATTAAACCACACCAACTTGCTCCACACAAAATACTCCCAATCACTCTCATTCCCACTAGGCATTTTTGCATCACCCACACTACTTCCCCATCCACATATAGTGCAACCCTATAATTCCTATTCAGACCCCCCACCTAGACACAACATAAACTTTATAACCATGACTATCACACAACTAAATCTAGTCTGTCTTCTCATAATTCTTTACAACACCACAAATTATCACTCTAGCAATATCGCTAAACTTAGTAGCACAACACTGCATTATGCACTCTCATACACAGACACCACACATTATAATAATATCTGCCCACACTTATTCAAGAACTACATAACGGACCAATTCAGAACTAAACACATATGCTCTCATTCCTACTCCAAAAAACACAATACTTTCTCACACTCCTCACCAAACTCCAACATCTGTATAACCATTTTAACTCCAGGCTCACCATAAGTGGGGATATCCACCCCAACCCAGGCCCAAATCCATCCTGTCCAACACAAACTGCTCCAACACAAATGTCAGAACATAACACCCCCACTTTCTTCATCCCTGGGCAAATCAACAACAGCAGCAAAACCAACCATCTTTTAAAGCTAAATATTAATATTAGAAGTATCAAAAATAAAATACCTGAACTCCAGGCCACAATAGCACACTACTCCCCAGACATAGTTGCTTTAACAGAAACCTGGCTAAATAAAAACATAGCTAACTCAGAAGTTCTCCCTACTGGCTACAATATCATTAGACAAGACAGACCACTTCGCAAAGGGGGTGGAACTGCCTTACTCTACAAGTCCAACTTAACTGTCCATCAATTACCAAACTCCTACCCCTCCCCCAATAATTGGGACATACTTATCTCACAACTTCAACTTCACCCTAAAAAGGTCATCACCACAATTGTGATCTATATTCCACCTGGTAATACACCTGCTAGCCTTGAAGACTTCTTATCCTGGTGTTCTTCCAAATACTCACAAGAAACCCTTATTCTGGGGGACTTCAACCTAGATTGGTTCACCTGTATATCAGAACCACCAAGTAATATAATAAATCTCCATGGCTACCAGCAGCTAGTCCAAATTCCAACTAGGTGTGATAAAAAATCTAAAAGGGAATCCATCCTTGACTGGGTCCTAACTAGCAACCCCACATTGTACCCTCACACAGGCAGTCTCCCAGACACCTTAAGTGACCACAACATAATATACTTTATACGTAGTAGAACAAGCATATGCAAAACCACTAACTATATATCCACTAGAAACACACAAAATTTCTCTCCTGAGGTCCTCAACACTTTACTGTGTAACTGTGACTGGACCCCCCTAAAAACCCTCCCACTTGACCAGGCTGTAGCATATTTCAACAAAACATTTCTACAACACCTAGACACTGTCGCTCCATTGCGCAAAATCAAGGTTAGAACCTCTACAAACCCCTGGCTCAGTAAAGAAACCAAACAAATCCTCAAGTCCAGAGACACTGCCTGGCGTTACTATCAAAAAATCACAGAAACACAAAGCCTAACTAAGTACCAAGAACTGCGCAACCATGCAAAAAAATGCATTAGGCTGGACAAAAAATCCTACTACACAACATTACAAACTAAATACCAACACAACCCGCAAAAATTTTGGAAAAATGTAAACCAGCTACTAAAATCCACCCAAAAGGCTACCCCCAAACCAACCACCCCGACACTAAAGTTCCTATCGAAACACAATTCAACTCCCACTTTGTGAACTCAATTCTATCCTTAGTATCACAGGACAGTTCCTTCCTCACTATCCCCCCCAACACAAATAACACTAATACAAGCTTTACCCTCAAAACAGTTTCCACCACTTCAATCAAAAGCATGCTCTCCAAACTAAAAACCTCATCAACAGCAGCCGACCTACTCCCGAGCTATTTCTTGAAACTTACAGCAGATGCTATTGCTATCCCAGTCTCCACTCTCATAAACAGATCAATTGTTGAAAACTATGTGCCCAAACTCTGTAAATTATCGTATGTTACACCCATACATAAAGGTGGGACCTCCACTGAACTTAATAACTACAGACCCATTGCTTTACTCTCCCCCCTGGCCAAAATCCTAGAAAATGCATCCATACCCAGATGCTAAACTATCTCCTAGACTGCAACATCCTGTCACCTACTCAGCATGGTTTCAGACCTGCCCATAGTACCACTACAGCTCTCCTCTGCTTCACAGACACAGTAAACCATTTCAAAAATGAAGGCCTGCAAGTGTCAACTCTTTTTTTGGATATGTCCAAAGCATTTGACACAGTCTCACACCAAATCCTGCTAAACAAACTAAACCAATATCATCTATCTAATTCCACTCTTACCTGGTTCCAAAGCTACTTAACTGACAGGTACCAAGCTGTGAAATGGGAAAATTCTCTCTCTCCTCAGCTGCCCATAACTATAGGAGTCCCACAGGGTTCTATCTTAGGACCACTACTATTCACAGTCTTCACAAATGACCTCCACACAGCATGCATCTATAATTCAGTATGCAGATGACACTACCTTAATCTGTGCTGCACAAAACATTCCCACCCTCCTGCAAACAACTCAACTAGCATTCTCTGACATTGAAAACTACCTTACCAAAGCCCAACTTATCCTCAATCCAAAGAAAACTCAGCTTATGATTATAACCAGTTCTAACAAAAACACTAACAGTCAATTCACTATCTACTTCACAAATGCTACTCCAATTGCTCCAGTGGCACAGGCTAAGCTATTGGGAATAACCATAGACTCCCACCTAAAATTTGATAGTCATCTCAACTTAACTATTAAAAAGTACATGCCAAACTGGGGTCACTCTACCGTATCAAACCATTTCTTACCAACAACACAAGATCAGCCATTGCTCGCTCCCAACTTCTATCCACCCTACTCTATGCATCTCCCATTCTGACTAATCTCAACAAAACTGAACTAAGCAAAATGGAAGCTTGCTATAACAGAATTGCCCGCTTTGCTGCAAATTGCTCATATAGAACTCATCACTGTACTGCTTTGAGACAGCTCCACTGGCTTGAACTGCCCAACCTCCTAACCTACAATCAGCTCTGCCTCTGTCATTCCATCTATTACCTCCCCAATAAGTGTCCTGCCCTCAAAAACCTAGTACAACATCACTCAGCCAAAAGGCCTCTTAGATCATCAAGCAAACTACTACTAGAAGTCACCAACAGCTACAATAGCTTTGGGGATGCACTATATAGTAGTTCGGTGGCTATAAAATGGAACTCTGTCCCTACTAGCATTCAAAACACATCATCCAAAGCCTCCTTTAAAGACCTCATCAGGCAACATCTCAAGCAAAGTTGGCAGTGCCATGATTGCTCCCCAGGCTAGTGAAAGCAGATAACATATACATACTAAATCTAGAGCAATTGATAATAGTTTTTCAATCTTACTCACAAACACTGGCTAATCTACAATGTATGTACTGTACCTGTGTACTATGTATGTATTCTACCTACATTCCAAAGTTCAGCAGTACACCACAAATCTATTACTTAACTTTATTTTTAAAATTAATATTTTTTTGATTGTTCTCTCCACTGTAACTGTTTGTGCCGCATACCACTGTAAAACATGTCTCTTGTAATTTGTGTGTATACTGATTATGTCTAAATAACTAAATGTGTCTGTAATTTTTCTTTGTGGAGCTTTTCTCCCTGGGCCTCTGCTGAAAAAGGGCCTTTTCGGCTCAGTCAGACACCCCCGGTTAACAAATGTAAAATAAAATAAAATAAATAAAATAATTAACATTGTCACTGATGAAGGTCTTCAGGACATTATTCTTGTCACCAGTGGAAATCCGTCATATACTTTACCTTCCAGGTCCATCATTAGCAGTTGAATTGATGTTTTGTATGACCAAGAGAAAGAGAAAATAAGTCAGGTTATGGCAGGAGTTGGATTTGTAGCTTTAATGGGTGACTATTGGTTGTCCATGGCTTATGATAGATACCTTGGCATTACTTGTCATTTTATTTACAAATATTGGGTTGCTCACTTCTTAGCACTGTGCATTAAACAAACTGAAGAACAATACTATTCAGAAAACTGTGCAGAGCACTTTTCATCAGTGGCGAGATCATAGTGAATTTATGAGAAAGTAACTACTTTTGGCACGGACAATGCACGTGACAGCTGCTCTAGGAAGAGTGCCATTTCAGAACATGCCCTGTGCAGCACACAACCTTCAGTTGTCTATAAATAAAGGAGTTGCAGAGTTTGGAATTGAAGGCCTTCTAGCTAAATGCCACAAAGTTGTGGGACACTTTAAACACAGTCCTGTGAACAGTGCTGAGTTGACAATGCAGCAGGTGCAACTATATCAGTGACAGGAGAAGCTAATTCAGGATGTTTCCACACGTTGGAATTCACCTCTTCAGATGACTGAATGACTTCTAAACAACAATGAAGCTGTACTGAAAACTCTAGCACAGCCAGGCCACAAACACAGGCAGCCAATGGAAACAGAGTGGTAGAAACTGCATCTAGTACAAAAGGTTCCCAGTCCCTGTCGCTACACTACAGAATTACTGGGAGGAGAGCAGTATGTTTCCTGCTCAATGATACTTCCAACCCTCAGCCACCTTGAAGTCGAAATAGTAGTATCTGATGATGACCCTGCTAGCATTGTACGTTTCAAAGAAGCATTTTTGATGGATCTAGAACAACACAAACTGATCCTCAACCTTTTTTGGTTAGAACTTGTGATTGCACTGAACCCATGTTTCAAAAATCTTAAATGCTTGCGGAAAGAAAAAAGACACAAGGTTTGGCAAGAGGTAGAAGTTCTTGTGGAACATTCTGATCAGCCTGATAATCATCAACCAGAAGAAGAGCCACCCTCAAAGCGAATGCAAGTACATGAACTTTCATCAGATTCTGAAGATGAGCCACTTGTGCCTCTCTCTCCTCCTCTGAGAAAGCAGTTGCTGAGCAATACAGACTTGAAAAACAAATTGACATTGACTCTGATCCATTGCAGTGGTGGAAGCTACACAAGGACAATTACCCAGTCCTGGCTAAGTTAGCCATTAAATATTTAGCACCCCCAGCCACTACTGTCCCTTGTGAATGCTTGTTTTCAGTGCCTGGATATGTTGTCAATAAAAAAACAGCATCCTTTGAACAAAGTAAACTGGTCTGCTTAAGCAACTGGCTGAAAAAATAAAGTGACAACATCAATGTTTTTTTTTTTTTTGGTCTTGTCTTGTTTTTAATTCACACTCAGTTTATATCAATGTGCTAGATTAATGTGCTTGAAGGAAAAAATGTTGATTGATATGCAGTTCATTTCGATTAAACATCTTCATTGAGCTATTAATTATGATTAAATTTTTTAATCAAACAGCAGTCCTAATTTAAATGTTTGATTTCTGTGCATTAAGTACTTGAAAAAGCATTTTTTGTGTAACCCTGTGTTCCACCTGCTGTGGATGGCGTATTGGGTGTGCATGTAGTACTTCATCATTCCACCTCCTTCAGCCTTGTGGCAATTCTCTGAGCTCCAGCTTGCATTAGAGCTCCATTAGAGAGACCTGTGAACCTCTGAGATAGGCAGCCCCATCTTCCCTGTCAGTACCATTAGATGCCCAAGCCACTAATCAAACTCAGGTTGCCAGGCTCATAGTAAGGGCTTCATCCCCCTACACCACCAGGTTGCCTTGGCTTCCTGATTAACTTTGCTCTCCCAGTGCAAGAAATGATAAATTAGTACAAAAGCTGGTCAACATTATTTCTTCAGAAATACCTGATTTCTGGCCAAGTACATTGACTGGCTACCTTAGGGAAGAAAATCTTACACATCTAAGAGAAAAATAGCTGAAAAGCAAGAAAATGGAGCTGGAGTAGTCAAGAACCTCATGACAGATCAGCAAGAAGCAGGCCAGACTGTGGATACTGTCCAGGAAGTGGCTTCTAACACTTCAGTAGAAAAACTACCCAAATGCAGGCAGAGATCTTTACAATAAATGGGATAATGGAAGTACATATCAAGTCAAGTGATGAAAGACTGGTAGATAGTGAAGATGCATTAAATACAGTCTTATGAACTGACTGAACTCCAAACGTCAGAAATTGAAATGCAAAGAAAAACAACAACAGAATAACACATTTCCCAAGAAGATACAGAGCAGAAGTGAGTAGAGCTGGAGTGTAGATTGAGAAGAGAAAGATTGAAATGTTCTGCCATATCAGGAAAACTTTTGAGATGGTTGTCTTAACTTTATGAAAATTTAAATCAGGCCATGGACTAGTGCCCCTCCTATAGGAGCTCCTGATATGGCACATTGTGTAGATTCTGCTAATCTTACCATTAGGAAACAACCATTACCTATTCTTGGTAAAGTTTCAAGCCTATCAGTAAAAGGAGTTGTTACTATCCAAAGTGTGGCAAAAAGGAAAAAAGTGAAAATAGGACACATCAGAAACTTTGTGGAGAATGATTATGCAGGACATATTAGGCAGAAAAGAAGCAACTTCATTCTACATTAGACTGAGGTTCATAATGCTATATCCAGTCATTGTTAGTGTTACTGATGCCTTCATGGAGGCTGACCAAGCCCTGAAGGAAATAAAAAATGTTTGCACAACAGAATAATAACCACCAAGCTAGAAACAACATGCATAACTGAAAGAAGCAAGCTCCTGAACTGAATAAAAGGATTAAGAGAAGTCTGAACCTGAACCAAGTCCCAACCTCAAAGGGCTAAAAGAAAACCAATAATATAGTGAACTACTGTATTTAGTGGCAGGACAGAAAAGCATAAATCCCACTTTGTGAAAATAGTGTTGTGATAATAATAATAATAATAATAATAATAATAATAATAATAATAATAATAATAATAATAATAATAATAATACAAAGAATTGACTGAAAGTAATACACTGGCTATGATGAGATTAGACAAGTAGGGAAGACCAATAGCAGGAAATCTTACAAAAGAAGCAGAAGAGCAGTTGAACATTTTATAAATTTAACAATTAATCAAAGTTTTTTCATAATAATAATCCAAGAGTGCAGAGATGTGGGACAATTTACAGTAAAGCTTATAGACACTGAAAAAAAGGAAAATGACCTTATGGAAATATTGAAGATACGGGATTTTATGAAAATAAACTATAAAGAGCAGAGAACCTTGTGCAGCTAGAAGAGTTTATGTCTGACTTGAGCATTCCAACAATAAAGGAAGAGAAAAGGGAGAAATAGTGGTTCAGATAGAAAGGGACAAAATAGAAACTGCAGTTTGTAACAATCAGCCAGAAAGTATCCAAGTACAGAATGTATCCTGCCAGAAATCTGGAAAGTATATGGTCAAAAGTTAATAGGGTTTTGTCGCATACTTTTCAATAATATTTTGAATGGTGGGGAAGTCCCCAAAATGTGAAAAAAGTGCAGTGGTGCCAGTGTTACTAAGGGAAGACAAAGACTCAACAGATCCCATGTCGTATCAATCAGCTTTGATTCTGAATTATGATTATAAAGTCTTTAAGTCCATATTATCTAACTCAATGAAAAAAACCCTACTGTGGTTGATATAGTTAGACCATTGCTGCAGTGTATAAGGAAGGCAAAATTTGGTCATAATTATAAAACTTCAATGATACAGAATGAGTCTGAGCATAAAAAAATTGCCATTACTGCTGGCTAGCTTCAATGCAGTGAAAGCATTTGAGAGGGTCTGCTGTGACATCATGAATAGGACAATAGCATAATTTGCATTTCCAGAAAAAATAATAGAGTTAGTACTGAGAATATATGAAACATCAGAGGCAAGGATAAAGGTGGAATGGGCCCTTTCAGCAAGATTGGGTTTGAAAAACACAAAAAGAAAAATATAGTAAAGCTAGGCTTTAAACTGTGTGATTTATTAAACCTCTTGTATTAGAGGCAACGTGGGATATATGCAAATTACCCTTTAAAGACATCAGGTGTTTCAGCTAAATGGCAATTCTGAATGCCCATGACTTTTTTTAAGTCTATTATTGGACAAATTCAGGCCAATAAAGCAAATCCCCACTAGCTGTTGACATGCATGTTTCTTCCTTCTTATGGCATCATCAGCACAGCATAAGTGGAATGCACTATATACACAGCAGAAGAGAAGCAGATTTATCCCAGCCATTTGGGAATGTTGAGAGTCAGGTGTGAAATTCAAGCTGCTGTAGCTAGCTGTCTTCCGATTTTTTTTCCTGTAGGAGCAAAGTAATTTTTTGATACTGAACAGTCTAAGAGGAAATACAAAAGTTTGTCCAACAAAAAGTGAGCTAACAAACAGAAGAGGACTTTTTCTCAATCTTCTGATAACAAAGCTCATAGAAAGACTTTGCCAGTGAACATATTCCAATATTCCATAGGCAAATGCTTCAGAGATAGAAGGAAGCAGAAGAGTTGACTAGAAGAATTGGGAATGCCTAATACTTGAATGAGTTGCTAGCCTTGGGAGACACAGATGGACAGGAAGAAGACCAGAAACACTGAAATTAGTAAATAAATTTGAGATTATAAAGTACCAATCACATTTGTGAAATATGACTTTATAAGAAAAAGTAGAAAGCTTGGACTTTTGTTGAATTTATTAAACTTATGTGGGACTGAAAAGCACATACCCCACTTCATGTCATTATGTTTGGAAGGAAACTAAAAGCAAGTGGAGAGTGACTGTAATTAAAACATGTTTTGTTCTTAACAGTATTTGTATAAAAATGTCATGTATAAATGGCATGTTATGTAGTAAAGCAGTAAACAAGTGCCTTATCCCTTCTTTTTAGTTTTAAGCAATGTAGGCATTAAAATGTGAAAACAGAAGAAAGGCTGGACAAAAGCATGATTAAGTTAATATGCTGTAATCTTGGGTTGTTGAGGAGGGGTGGGGTATAAAAGTGCATGGATTATAATATATATTGTGCTGATATGTTTTCTCTTACTTTTTCATAGTTGAATGCCTGGATTAAGGCCCTTGTCTTTGTCTAATAACAGGTTGTTTTGTGTAAGCAAGTAAATAAGGTAACACTGAATGTAATGAAAATGTTCCTTTAGCAAATAAATGTTCAATGTGAGTTGAGAAGTCTACAGCTGAGAGCAGCTGTACATCGTGTTCTTATATTTCCATGGAAACAAGATGACTACAGGTATAGGCAATAAAATGTTCCCATGGAGACAAACTGAATACAGGGTTTGGCAGTAAAAGCCAGAGCACTTTTTAAGATTAAAAGTTAATGGTTTTTAAAAGCTTATGAGGTGCTTTTTTCTCAAATGAGAAGGGAATAAAGATAAGAAAAGAACAGACAGCAACTGGTATAAGTAGGAGCACAGGCTGTAACATGCGTCTTAGCATGCACAACCTTAATTTTAGGTTAGATAATGCCTGTCTATGCAGCTGTTGATTTGGGACAATTGTTCTTTTCAGGAGTGTTGAACTTTATTATTTATTAAGTTAAGAGGTTCTGAGGTATTGTGTGTGTGTGTGTGTGTGTGTGTGTGTGTGTGTGTGTGTGGGGGGGGGGGGGGGTTGAGGATTTTCATTAAAACAAAAAAGTCTTGTAAAATGTGACATAGGTTCAAATGGAGATGACAAGAAACAACTGTATAAAAGATCAACCTGCCAAATATTTGTGGGTGCATATAACACAAAAGATGGAAAAAGACATTTAAAAAATGTCATATATAAAAGATGAGAATAATAAATTCTTATTATAATGGTTGTACTGTCCATATTGTTTTGGAATATGAATGTCCTCACAGGTATATACAAAGAGGTAAGACTACTGAATTATACTAAGAAATGCAGAGTGCAGATATCAGTGCTAAGGAAACACATTTGGAAAGAATAAATTTATGAAAATATTGCATATGGGAGGGTGGCCTAATGGTTAAGGTGTTTACCTTACAAACACAAGGTACAGGGTTTGAGTCTCACAAGGGATAATTGGCTAGGCTTAGAATAGCTTGCAAGGGCAGTTAGCCTCATACTAATCTATGAATCTATCAGTCTATGGAAGATGTGCATTTAGGATTAGGAAATCAAAGAGAATTTAGATATTATTCCACAAGGTACAATAACTGGGCTAGACATGCCAGAAATGATATGCCATAGGAACACGTGTATTAATTGAAAGCTTTGGCACACATTCAATAACAATTTCAGATCATGCACCAATAATAACCAAGATGAATATGCAGTGCAATATAGTAAAAATGAGACACTGGCACTTTCCCACTTACTTGTTAAAAAGAAAGGAATTTAAGGACTGGGTAGTAGAGGAAGATAGAAATTTCTTCAGAAGGTATAGCTAGTGAGTGGGATAATATTAAAGTGGAATTTAAAAAGAGTGGAGAAATAAAAGAAAAAGAATTATGGTTAAGTAAGAATTATTTAGCAGGGCTGACAATGGGTAAAGTGTTGCAGAGTAAGGGGCATGTCACAGAGCAAGAAGAGGAGCAACTGCAGAGTGCTAAATAGAAAAGAAGGGATTATCTGGATAATATGCATGAAAGACAAAAGTTTGGAAATCAAAAAAAGCTCAAATGGAAATATTTATAAAATACTTAAGTATGCCAAGGGTAGAGCCAAATGAATCTCAAGAATTAACAGTTAAGGTAGGAGGAGATGAGCTAAAACAGTGATGTATAATCAATTTGATGGGAGAGTCTCCATGAATACATTGTGTTTAGGTTCATAGGTAGGTACTAGGCTATCTTCCCGAGGGCATTTATAAGCCTAGCCAGAGTGTGTCGGCTTTCACCGCCCCATTGATTAATTAACTGATCCCCTGTCAAGCAGAACCAATGAAGTGATCCCAGGGGTGTATTTTCTGTTACCCTTCTACTCGTCAAGGTCTCTATTGAATAGTGTTAGTGAGGGGCTCTGCCTGATGTAATTTGGAATTTTGTTCCAAAGCATGGGAAGTCTCTGTGACAGGAATCTATCCCTCCAGCATGTTCTATTTATTGTTGTGGTGAGGTTTGGCTCACTAGAGCGTGTGGCTCGCAGTGACTTGGATTTCTTTAGATGGAGCATGTCCATCAATTCTGAGTTAGACATGGCTTTGTAAGTCAGGCAGAGATCACCTCTGAGTAAGTGATATGCCACTGAGTACAGCCGGAGTTTTTTCAGTCAGGCTGCATAGGACATATGTTTGAGACCAGTAATCCTCTTGGTGAGGTACTTTTGTGGTCTTTCCAGCTGTTGGAAGTGTCTTGTGAGGTACATCCCAAATGGGGCATTGTACTCTATGATGGGTCTAATGAGTGACGAGTAGAGGGGCACTATAACCTCTTTATTTCTAGATGCGAACCTTTTAATAATTAGATGGGCCACATAGAAGGATTTCCTAACTACTTTGGCAATATGATTGTCAAAGGAGAAATTACTATCTACCTTGGTCCCCAGATCTCTTATTACCTCTTCTGTATTAAGGGGGCTGCCACCTATGTGGTAATTCATGGGTGTTTTATTTTTCCCAGACGGGATTACTATGCATTTTTTGACATTTAGTTTGAGGCCATGACTTTGACACCAGGTGTCCGTCTCAGTAAGCCCCTTTAGGAGGATGTCTGTGACAGCCGGAGAGTCAGTTATGGCTCCCAGTTTGCAGTCATTGGCGAACTTGGTTAGCCATAGTCCTCCTGTGTTTGCCTGTACTTCTGAGAAGTATATGCCGAACAGTAGTGGTCCCAGGACTGAGCCTTGTGGGACACCACTTGTGACTGGTTTAGAGTTGGACCTGGAGCCCACTATTCTTACCGTGTGAGTTCTGTCTGTAAGCCAGTTGGCAACCAATCTCATGACGTAGGGGTTTATGTTCAGGCTAGTGAGTTTTTCTGTAATACCCGAATGGGGAATGGTGTCAAAAGCCTTGCCGAGGTCAAGGTAGGCTGTGTGAACCACCTTTCCCTCATCTATGGCCTTGGTGACTGTCTTGAAGAAGTCAACCAGGTTTAGTAGGCATGATCTGCCCTTATCAAAGCCGAACTGGGTCGGGTCAAGTGTTTGGAGGTTCCCAATGTCTTTGTTAATGAGTTCCATGATGATGTGCTCCATAGCCTTACAGACCAGGCTAGTCAGGCTTATGGGGCGATAGTTACCAGGGTCAGTTGTGGCCCCTCCTTTGTGGAGAGGAATAACCATTGCTGTGCACCATTCTATGGGCATGTAGCCTGTGGCGAGGCTGAAGTTGAACAGCGTGTTTAGGTGGGGGGTTAGTTCGTTCTGTAGTTCATGCAAGATGCAGCCTGGGACACCATTTGGTCCCATTGACACTGTGATTTTGGCTTTTGAAAGGGCTGTTTTCACCTGTGTGTCTGTGATTTTTGGGACACTACACTTTTCCGGTATTGCTGTGGGCCCTTTTGGAGTTGAGAGGGGGGTGAAGTTTGCACTGAATCTATCTCTATATCTGAATCTGTCTCTATCACTGAATCTATCCATACTTGTATGGAAGTTTTGAAGCTAGGAGAGAAGAAAGTGATAAAGATCTGGAAGGTTTGGTTTAACGGTATTTTAAAAGGAGGGGAAGCACCCACCAATGTCCTGGAAGAAACCTGTGGTAGTTGTAATACCTAAAGATAGTATAGCCCCATCAGACCCAGCTTCATATAGGCCCATTTCAGTTTTTAACTATGATTATACAGTGTTTATGTCTATAATACTTAAAAGAATGGAATAGGTATTGCCAAAATTGATAGATATGGATCAGTGTGGTTTTGTAGAGGGGAGGCAAACATTTGACAAAATTAATAGAACAATGATGATCCAGAGGGAAGCAGAAAGTAAGAAGATTCCACTGTT
Organism: Protopterus annectens; assembly: GCF_019279795.1. Taxonomy (NCBI): domain Eukaryota; kingdom Metazoa; phylum Chordata; order Ceratodontiformes; family Protopteridae; genus Protopterus; species Protopterus annectens. The sequence goes on along the minus strand of NC_056737.1, from coordinate 922,553,681 downwards.
GTTGATGGGTGTAGGGAAAGAGCTCATCAGAGTAAGTGGGATTTTTTAAGTTGGGTAATGGAAGTGTTTGCATTCCCTGATCCAACAATAAGGTCGAGTAAAAGGATATATGAGGGATCAGAGTCAAAACTTAAAGTGGGAGGGTCACCTATCATAAGTTTTGTCTGAACAGAGGAATCAAGAAGGGGTATCATATTTCCCCTTTGTTATTTTGGATTTGCATTTTTGAATGCAGATCCTTAAGAACAATAACAATAACCATACTGAAATATTATATTCATAAAGTAGCAGAAAGTATTCTAAGAATTAAACTTACATGAAAATAGAGAAAGGAGGGTCTGCTGATAGGGATGACTGCTGTTAGGGGCACAGAGCATAGGCAAGAGGAGCCTGGAATTTACTTGAGAAAATTGGTAAAGGAACTGAGTTATTAGAAGGAAATAATTAGATAGGGAAAGGTAATATAATGGAAAGAGGTCATGAAGACAGCTGGATTGCAGGCTATAGACTGCCTTCCCTATTAGGGATTGCTATCAGGGTATAGGCAAAGAGAAGGGGATGGGGAATCTTAAGTGAAAGACCTGCTCTGGTAGAGTTTTTAGTTGAATCTAGAACAGAAGCTGCTATTAAAAGATATAATTAGTAAGGCAAATAAAATATTGCATGATAACTATGGGAATCAATCAGAGGAGGTTAGAAAACATTGGGAAGACAGACTAGATAAGCAATTCATAGGTTCATAGGTAGGTACTAGGCTATTGGCCCTAGGGCCTATTTAAGCCTAGCCAAAAAGGTACCCTGGCTTTCACCACCCAAGAAAATTACTTTCCTGTACCCCTGATGAATAGAGCCACAGAAGTGATCCCCGGGGTGAATTTCCTATCTCCCATTCAATCATCAAGATTTTTCTTGAAGAGTGCTAATGAGGAGCTTTGTTTGATATAGATAGGTAATTTGTTCCAGAGTATGGGAAGTCTCTGGGACAGGAATCTATCCCTCCAGCATGTCCTGTTTATTGTGGTGACAAGGTTTAGGTCCCTAGAGCATGTAGCTCAGAGGGATAGGGATTTCTTTAACTTGAGCATGTCCAACAGCTCTGGGTCTGCCATAGATTTGTATGTTAGGCAGAGATCGCCTCTGTGTAGGTGATATGCAATGGAGTAAAGCTGGAGTTTTTTGAGACGGTCTACATAGGGTATCTGTTTGAGGCTGGTAATCCTCTTTGTGAGGTATTTCTGTGGCCTTTCCAGTTGTTGTAGATGTCTTGTGAGGTACATACCAAAAGGGGTGCTGTATTCTATAATGGGTCTAATGAGTGATGAGTAGAGGGGAACAATGACCTCTTTTTTTCTGGATGAGAAACCTTTTGTGATGAGGTGTGCCATGTAGAAGGATTTCCTGACTACTGTGGCGATATGATTATCAAAGGAGGGACTACTGTCCACCTGTGTCCCAAGGTCTCTTATCACACTTTCAGTGTTAAGTAGACTTCCGCCTATGTTGTAGTTCATGGGTACAGAATTTTTACCAAAAGGGATGACAATGCACTTTTTGGCATTGAGCTTGAGGCCATGGCTTTGACACCAGGCATCTGTCTCAGTGAGGCCCTTTTGTAGGATGTCCACATCATTAGGAGTTTCGATTATGGCTTCTAGTTTGCAGTCATCTACAAACTTCATTTTAGCCAAAGACCTTCTGTGTTAGCCTGTACTTCAGAGAAGTAGATACCAAACAGGAGAGGACCCAGGACTGAACCCTGTGGTATCCACTTGTCACTGGTCTGAAGTCGGATTTGGAGTCTGCTACTTTCACAGTGTGGGTTCTGTCAGTGAGCCAGTTGGCAACCCATCTTGTGACATAGTGATTTATACCTAGCTTAGTGAGTTTACCTATAATTCTAGAGTGGGGGATGGTGTCGAAAGCCTTGGCAAGATCTAGATAGGCTGTGTGAACCACCTTACCCTCATCTACGGCTTTGGTGACTGCTTCAAAGAAGTCTATCAGGTTTAGGAGACATGATCTGCCTTTTACAAACCTGAACTGGGTGGGGTCCAGAGTTTGGAGATTACCAATGTCATTGTTTATAAGTTCCATGATGATACGTTTCATAGCCTTGCACACCAGGCTTGTCAGGCTAAGGGGGTGGTAGTTCCCTGGGTCCATAGTAGCTCCTCCTTTGTGGAGTGGGATAACCATTGCTGTGTGCCATTCAGTGGGCACAAAGCCTGAGATAAGGCTATGATTTAACATGATACTTAGGTGGGGTGCCTGTTCTTTCTGTAGTTCATGAAGAACACAGCCTGGGATGTTGTCAGGTCCCATGGATGCTGTGTTCTTGGCTTTGGAGTGTGTGGTTTTTACCTGTGCAGCCATGATTACAGGAACTTTGCATTCTTCCAATATAGAGATGGGCCCTTTAGTGGGTGAGAGGGAGGTAAAGTTAGCACTGAACCTATCTGCCAGGACTTTGGCAATATCAGTTGGTTCTGTATATTTAGTGCCATTGTGCTGTAACTCAGAGCAGATCTGAGTATTGCCATTGAGATTCTTGACAAAGCTATAGAATGCTTTGTGGTTGTTTTTAGAATCAGTGGTGATTTTGTTTTCATAACTAGCTTTGGAGGATTTTATAAGGGATCTCAGCTTCTTACTGAGGCTGACCAGGAAGTTCCTCCAATCATGGGATTTTACTCTTTTTTTGCAACAGTTTCTTTCTTCTGTTGTAGAGTTTGTTTATGGCAGGGGACCACCAGACTGGCTTCCTTTTTTGGAGGATAGCATCTTGGTTTTGTTAGGGATTGCATGATCTATGCACTCGTGTAAGGGCTTATAAAGTGCATTTGTGTAGGATTCAGCAATCGTACCTCTATTGTCTGTCTGCATGGGTGTCGTGAAGTTTGCCACTTCTATCTCAAGAAGTTTGAAGTTGGCTTTGGAGAAATCTTTTACAGTGGTTTCCCTAATGGGGGGTGGGGACGGGATGTGGATGTCTAGGGTAATTAGCTTGTGGTCGGATCTGACCAACGGGGAATTAACCTCTGGTGTGGAACACCGGTTGCCCATGTTGGTAATGACCAGGTCTAGGATATTGCTGCCCCTGGAGGGGTGTGGATAAGTTGATCCAAGTCATTGGAATTTATGAATTCCAGAAAACGTTGAGCAAAAGAGTTGGCACATGAGTAGTTTTCCCAGTTAATGGTGGGGTAGTTGAAATCGCCCATTATTATGGTGTTAGGTTGTACCCTGATATTTTCCAGTGTATCAAGAAATGAGGAGTGGGAATCCTGGGACATGGTGGGGATCTGTAGCAAGCTACAATTTGGATTGTGGTCTTGCCCAGAGTTAGTTGCACTTGGATAATCTCAGGTGCATTATGCTGAGCAACTAGCCTGGAGGTGTGGATATCCTTAATGAATATGGACACGCCTCCGCCTTTAGTGTTTCGGTCCAGGTTAGGTGGCTGAAAGGTGTGGTATGAATTATAGCCTGGTAATGCAGGAGTGCTCTCTGTAGCCTTGAACCAGGTCTCTGTCACCCCACAGATGTTGATGTTCTCCATTTTAAGGAGTGCATTGAGTGAGTGCATTTTGAGGTTTAGACTTCTAGCATTGAGTAGCATTACCCTCAGATTTTGCTTGCTTGTACCTGTTATGGTGGTGAATTTTCCATTTGAACCTTGCCTAAAAAAGGCACTGTAGGGGTGGCAAAAGCCTTAGCCAGTATCCAGAATCTGAAGGGCGACAGGTGCAGGCCATCTCTGGCAAATTCACAAGGAAACAATGGGAGGACATATGTATTACTCCCAAATGTGCAACAAAGTCTAGAAGATTTAGGATTTTTGGTTAAAAGTATTTCAAAAGGTATTCTTATACCCCAAACAGACTCCAAAGAATTTTTTCTTAATTAGATGGCAAATGTTGGAGGTGTGATTGGGAAGAAAGAGTTAAATGGGAACATATGTTTTGGGAGTTGTGACGGCCTCTCTTCCCTGGGCCAGTAATCAAAGATCCTCAATCCTCACCAGTGACACTGGTGAGAGACAGTCACTAAAAAGAGGAATGAATTTACACAGTATTTCCAGATGCAGCTCTCTGAATCAAGTGTAATTTACCCAAGAGCACACAGGAAACAAGCTCCAGACCTGGGACTGGACTGTTGTCTTTCCAGATCCCAAACAAGACTCACTTTGGAGCACTGTGTCCATGTTCTAAGTAGTTGACACACCATACTTGAGCATTTGATTTTCACACACACACACACACACACCCACTCTCCTAGGAAAGGCTGGCAGATTTACTAGCTGTACCACTTCTGCCCAGTCTATATGGTAACCTCACTGCCACCAGTCAACCACTGTCAGGCTCTTACAAGGGTATTCAAATGTACCGAATAAAATCAATACTAATATAAATGGTAGAATGTAACCAATGCAGTCAGTCTTTTCAGAGTGGCCAAGGCGTCACTAAAATAAGCACAAGTATTCTCAAGACATTAAAAGTATTCTGTAAAAGAACAGCCACAATGAAAGGTATAAAAATATTTAATAATCAATAAAATATAAAACATGACAGTTAGGGTTGGTACCCTTCTGTTTTTTTTCCGGACTATCCGGAAATCAAATTGATTCTCTGATACTCCAGAAAACACTGTACAAACTCTTGTATTCTGTTCAAGTAAGGAAACAGATTATCATAGTTTGTAAACTGGCTGATTTACTATGCTTTTTTACAGAAAAGCATAGTAAATGAGCCAAAATCAGGCATCAGGAATGGAAAAAAGAGGGTGTTCCCATCAGGCGATGTCACGGTGACACCATAAAATGGGTGGGATATAGGCAGGGGAGGGGCTGGGTTTGGTGGGTTACTGGTGATGCGAGGAGTTTGGCCTTACTCCGGTTTTAGCCACAATGAAAGGTGGCAACCCTAACGACAATACTAAATATCTAAGTACAGTAAACATCAGAGTTTCAAGCACAGGAGAATAAAAATAACACAGCTGGACAGATTCAAACAGATGCAGAAAAACACTACTTAATTAATTTCACTGTATTTCCTGACTGTCTAAAGAATAACTGTTCCCTAGCTTACTTAACTAACACAGCAAGGCAAGATAAGATGCTGAGATGCTTACTTCCACAAGGCAAGGTGATGAGCTTCCAACTAACTGAACTAAACTCAGCTGACCTAACTAATTAACTTTGATAACTGTCACAACTTTTTATATCAAGTTCCAAAGAAAACAAAACAAACTGTTGTGTGAGTTACATTCTCTCACTGCTGGTTATAGTGTGACATCACATTTGATCACCTGACTTTGGTTCAATACACTTTCAGAGCTTTGCTAAGATCTGTTGCAGTATTTAAAAATTATAGAACAACTGCAAAAACCTCTACTCTTCCCTTCCTGAATTCTTTGTTTAAACATAAATATTTACTCAATTATAATAACACTGTTGATACATTTTAGCACAAGCAATTGTACGTCAGTTTGACAGTCAAATGACACAAAATCACCCACAAAACTCCAGCTAACTATGCTGGCACATTTATTTATTTATTATTTTTTATTTATTGACATTTGTTAACCGGGTTGTTCCAGCTGGGCTTGGGGCCCATTTTCAGTGGAGACCTGAGGAGAAACGCTTAAAAAAAAACACACACACAGTTTACAGAGAATCAAACATTTGAGTCAAAAATATGGTCAAAATCATTTGTGCAAGAACATTAGAGAGACAAAGCAGAAATGCAAATACATGATATATACATATCAATATTTTTACAGACTAAAAAATATATGTACATATTTACAAAAGGAGTTAAGTCCAGCAGTATTGATTGTAGAGTTTAATATGTATCCACAATAGTGGAATACTTAGCTGTATGTGGAGGGACTGAAAAGGTATATAGTAGGGTTGTGGGGGGCTTAAGAAGGGGCTTGACAAGGAAATATTTTGGAGTTGAGAGTGAGTATGCCACACATGCACCACCCCATTCTCCCTGGCACAGATGGCAACACCCCACATCATCACGTGCCTCCCCCCCTTTGAAGACTCAAGTTAGTTTTTCTAGTGAGCATGGAAAAATGTTGTTTGAAAGAAATGGCCTGCCTGGGAACACATTAACCTATACCCTATCATGAGAGTCCATCTGCATTGGCATTGCTGTAATCTGGACTGGCTAATACAGGAAGTCCTCCCAAAGCCCCTTTAAGCTTTTGGAATGCCTGCTCACAGGATAGGGTCCACACTACCTTATCTGGCCTGTTTTCCCTTGTCAGGTCTATGAGGGGAGCAGCTATTGTACTATAATTGGGAACAAACTATCTATAGTACCCTGCTGTCCCCAAGAATGTCCCCACCTGCTTCAACTTTGGCAGGTTCTGGCCTAATCTTACCACTCCCCACTCTATGTCTCAGGTAAGCGACCTCTGCCATACCCACCTAACACTTACTAGGCTTAATCATCAACTCTGTCCTTTGCAGTCCATCCAGGACCTCCCTGACATGCTGAAGCTTCATTATGTTAATATAGTATAATTTGTGCTCCTGCCTAGAAGTTTTACCATATAATTAACACCACTGACCTTCCTTACCACTTCAAAAGGCCCTCCTAGCTGCCTACAGCTTATTGTGTCTGACAAGAATGAGCTCCATAACCTGCTGTCCCACAGCAAACTCTTGGGCTTGAACATTCCTGTCATACCAGAACTTTTTTCATGTTAGGCTTCTGCCAGGTTCTCCTGGGCCACACCCATGAGCTCCCTAAGCCTTGTCCTGAGGTTTAGGACATATGCCACAACAAACTCCTTCTGGGATTCACACTCACCCTCCCACAATAATCAGGGATGTCTTCCCTTCTTGGGATTTTACTCTTTTCTGTACTAGTTTCCTCCTTCTATTGTATAGCTTGTTTATGACAGGGGTCCACCAGACTGGTTTCCTTTTCTTGGAGGAGTGTCTTGGTTTTGCTTGGGATAGAATGATTCATGCATTCATGTAGGTGCCCGTAGAGTGCATTTGTAAAGGATTTTGCAGCTTGGACAGTGTTATCCTTTAGCATGGGGGCTTTGAAACTTTCCACCTCGGTCTTAAGTAACGTGAAGTTTGCTTTTGAAAAGTTTTTCACAGTGGTTTCTTTGACTGGGGGTGGGGACGGAATGTGGATATCCAGAGTGATTAGTTTATGGTCAGATCTAACCAGCGAGGGGTTGACCTCTGGTGTGGAACACTGGTCGCCCATGTTGGTGATGACCAGGTCCAATATGTTGTCACCTCTGGTGGGGGTGTTGACCAGTTGATCCAGGGTGTTAGAGTTTATAAATTCTAGGAAATGTTGGGCAAGGGAGTTAGTACTTGAGTAGTTCTCCCAGTTAATGTTTGGGTAATTGAAATCACCCAATATCAGGGTGTTTGGTAGGACCTTTATGTTTCCCAGTGTTTCCAGAAATGTGGAATGAGGGTCCTGGGACATGGTGGGTGATCTGTAGCAAGCTACAATTTGGATTGCAGTTTTGACCGTTGTTAGTTGCATGTGGATGATCTCTGAGGCATCGTGCTGTGCCACTAACCTGGAGGTGTGGGTATCCCTGATGAATATGGATATGCTCCCTCCTTTTGTATTTTGGTCTGGGTTTTGTGGCTGAACTGTATGGTACGGGTTGTAGCCTGTTAGTGCTGGGGTGCTTTCTGGAGCCTTAAACCAGTTTTCTGTTACTGCACATATATCGATTTTCTCCATACTGAGGAGTGCCTCGAGTGTGTGCATTTTGAGGTTTAGACTTCTGGCATTGAGTAGCATTGCCCTCAGTTTTTTGTTACTTGTGCTATTTACGGTGGTGGGTTTGTCTTTTGAGCCTTGCCTGAAAAAGGCACTATGGGGGTGGCAAGAGCCTTGGCCAGTATTCGAAAGACTAAGGGTAACAGGTGCAAGCCATCTCTAGCAAAGCAGCATGGCTTGTCGAACATGTCATTCCAGGCTGACAGACACTGGATCCCCTTTGAATGACACCAGAAGCTTAGCCAATTGTTGAAATTGATATTTTTTTCTTTATACTGTGGTATCATTCTTGGTGAGGGCAGAATGCTACTCAGAATCAGGGTCATACCGGCCTGGGCTATGTGATCAGAGAACTCCTCCATGTCTCTTTTCATGTAGTCCAGGGAGGTATGGCTCAGGTCATTCACACCAACATGGACAATGACAGAGTCATATTTGTACTTGTTCTGGAGTGACCTGAGTGCTTGTGTTATGTGGCGGATCCTGGCACCCGACAGGCAGCTAACAGTAACCTTCTCCTTGCTCAGCCCAGTGAGTGGGACATCAATGTGCCTGACTATAGAGTCACCAATTACTAGTGTGTTGGGTATGTTATTTTGCCTTAAGGGCTGTGATTGCGTGGCACACTGGTTTTGTGAAGTATGTGTTTCATGGTTTGGGTTGGGGGATGGAGGTTGCTTGGATGTCTGCTTTGGAGGTCACTGTTGCTTTTGCATATTTTTATTTAGAGCCTCCAAGTATATTTTTGTGTATTTATGTGTGTTTTCTGCCGGTGCTGGTTTCATACGTCTATGTGAGACTGGTGGTGTGATGCAAGTAATTCCCTTCTCCTCTTGACTGCCTGGTCCACTCTTGGGTTGAGAGCGCTTAGCCTCCAGTTTGGCTGTGTAATTGCATCTCTTGCATGTATTAGTGTTTGGTGGAAGGAGGAGATGGTTGTCAGTGTACATGAGGCAGTTGTAATATTTCTTCAAAATGCCCAGATTCACCAGTTGGACCAGAGAGTATACCTGAAACTGCCCTTTGGACATGCCTGGATAGGTACAGTGAACTGTTTTACTGATTGGCTGGTGAGGTTGAATAAAGAGCCTTGTCCTTCTCTACAGTATAAGGGGGGGGTCTAGTGCTAAGGTGTATTAGTGCTTGCAATGAGTTTTGAGAAAGTGCTAGGCTGAGAAGTGATTGGTTTGAGTGCTTAACTTGAATGTTTGTCTAGTTCCAAGGGACAAATTGAAGAGCAGACTTTGTGGAGTCAGGAATAGTTATATCCCAGCTAACCAGCACTGCCCGGTGTACAAAACTGCACTAATGCGTGTTTTGTAGCAGGGAAATGAAAGAGATAGAAATTAGCCCAAAACGGCCAATAAACTACTAATTTCTGGGCTGAAACCACTCCTCCAGGGACAGATAGGCTGCTCAAAGCTCCCCTCTCTCACAGGTGAACATCTATCCAAGTAAAGGTATGGGCAAACACAAAAACTTGTAACCCAGCCCTGAATTCAGCACTAACCTGAAAACTGGACTATACTAGCTTAGAAAGGTGGGAAAACAAGTATTTTTTTTTGTTTTTTTCAGAAAATAAAGCAGATACAATCAAAAAACACTTTAAATGCAGAGAAATGGCTATCACACTTGAGTGTGTAGCCTACAACAGATAAACATGTAATTTAAACACAAAAATGACTTTGTTAAAGTGCAGGCAGTAAAATAAGCACAATATGTAGCTGAAACCAGCTTTTTAAATCACAGAAACTCTAAAAAAATCAGCATTTTAGGTGGAATTAGCTAAAGTCAGCAAGAAAATGCAGAAAAATGATACTTAATCACTCCAAAATCTCTCTTTTGTCTCTCTGCTACTGTAGAACTCTGCAGGGCACCAGGCAGGAGCTTGCTGAGCTGTATACAAGCGCAAAAGCCTCACAAATGTGGGTTTCATAGCAGGGAAATGAAAGAGATAGAAATAAGCCCAAAATGACCAATAAACTACTAATTTCTCGGCTGAAACCACTCCTCCAGGGACAGATAGGCTGCTCAAAGCTCCCCTCTCTCACAGGTGAACAGAGAAACTTCCTTCTGTCCAAGTAAGGTATGGTCAAACAGAAACTTGTAACCCAGCCCTGAATTCAGCACTCAACTGAAAACTGGATTATACTAGTTTAGAAAGGCGGGAAAACAAGTTTTTTTTTTTCTCTTTCAGAAAATCAAGCAGATACAATCAAAAAAACATTTTAAATGCACAGAAATGGCTATCACACTTGAGTGTGTAGCCTACAACAGTTAAACAGGTAATTTAAATACAAAACTGACTTTGTTAAAGCATAGGCAGTAAAATAAGGACAATATGTAGCCGAAACAAGCTATTTAAATCACAGAAACTAAAAAAATCTGCATTTTAGGCGAAATTAGCTAAAGGCAGCAAGAAAATGCAGAAAAATGATACTTAATCACTCCAGAGTCTTTCTTTTCTCTCTTTGCTGCTGTAGAACTCTGCAGGGCACCAGGCAGGAACTTACTGAGCTGTATACTAGCACAAAAACCTTGCAAATGCAGGTTTTATAGCAGGGAAATGAAAGAGATAGAAATTAGCCCAAAATGGCCAATAAACCACTAATTGCTGGGCTGTAACCACTCCTCCAGGGACAGATAGGCTGCTCAAAGCTCCCCTCTCTCACAGGTGAACAGAGAAACTTCCATTTATCCAATAAGGTATGGGCAAATACAGAAACTTGTAACATTCCCCTGAATTCAGCACTAAGCTGTAAACTGGACTATACTCGCTTAGAAGGCAGGAAAGCAAGTATATTTTTGCTTTTTTGTTTTTATTTCAGAAAATAAAGCAGATACAATAAAAAAACACTTCAAATGCACAGAAATGGCTATCACACTTGAGTGTGTAGCCTACAACAATTAAACATGTAATTTAAACACAGAAATTACTTTGTTAAAGTGCAGACAGTAAAATAAGTACCATATGTAGCTGAAACAAGCTTTTTAAATCACAGAAACTCTAAAAAAATAAGCATTTTTGGCAAAATTAGCTAAAGGCAGCAAGAAAATGCAGAAAAATGATACTTAATCACTCCAAAGTCTTTCTTTTGTCTCTCTGCTGCTGTAGAACTCTGCAGGGCACTAGGCAGGAACTTGCTGAGCTGTATACTAGCACAAAAACCTTGCAAATGCGGGTTTTATAGCAAGGAAATGAAAGAAATAGAATTTAGCCCAAAATGGCCAATAAACTACTACTTTCTGGGCTGAAACCACTCCTCCAGGGACAGATAGGCTGCTCAAAGCTCCCCTCTCTCACAGGTGAACAGAGAAACTTCCATTTATCCAATAAGGTATGGGCAAATACAGAAACTTGTAACATTCCCCTGAATTCAGCACTAAGCTGTAAACTGGACTATACTCGCTTAGAATGGCAGGAAAGCAAGTATATTTTTGTTTTTTTGTTTTTATTTCGGAAAATAAAGCAGATACAATAAAAAAAAACACTTCAAATGCACAGAAATGGCTATCACACTTGAGTGTGTAGCCTACAACAATTAAACATGTAATTTAAACACAGAAATTACTTTGTTAAAGTGCAGACAGTAAAATAAGTACAATATGTAGCTGAAACAAGCTTTTTAAATCACAGAAACTCTAAAAAAATAAGCATTTTTGGCAAAATTAGCTAAAGGCAGCAAGAAAATGCAGAAAAATGATACTTAATCACTACAAAGTCTTTCTTTTGTCTCTCTGCTGCTGTAGAACTCTGCAGGGCACTAGGCAGGAACTTGCTGAGCTGTATACTAGCACAAAAACCTTGCAAATGCGGGTTTTATAGCAAGGAAATGAAAGAAATAGAATTTAGCCCAAAATGGCCAATAAACTACTAATTTCTGGGCTGAAACCACTCCTCCAGGGACAGATAGGCTGCTCAAAGCTCCCTCTCTCACAGTGAACAGAGAAACCTCCTTTTCTCCAAGTAAGGTATGGACAAACACAGAAATGTCTAGTACAGCCGTGAATTCAGCACTAACCTAAAAACTGGACTCTACAAACCTGGAAAGGCAGGAAAACAAGGATATATATATATATTTTTTTTTTTTTTCAGAAAATAAAGCAGATACAATAAAAAAAACACTTTAAATGCACAGAAATGGCTATCACACTTGAGTGTGTAGCCTACAACAATTAAACATGTAATTTAAACACAGAAATTACTTTGTTAAAGTGCAGACAGTAAAATAAGTACAATATGTAGCTGAAACAAGCTTTTTAAATCACAGAAACTCTAAAAAAATAAGCATTTTTGGCAAAATTAGCTAAAGGCAGGAAGAAAATGCAGAAAAATGATACTTAATCACTACAAAGTCTTTCTTTTGTCTCTCTGCTGCTGTAGAACTCTGCAGGGCACTAGGCAGGAACTTGCTGAGCTGTATACTAGCACAAAAACCTTGCAAATGCGGGTTTTATAGCAAGGAAATGAAAGAAATAGAATTTAGCCCAAAATGGCCAATAAACTACTACTTTCTGGGCTGAAACCACTCCTCCAGGGACAGATAGGCTGCTCAAAGCTCCCCTCTCTCACAGGTGAACAGAGAAACTTCCTTTTATCCAAGTAAGGTATGGGCAAACACAGAAACTTGTAACACAGCCCTGAATTCAGCACTAACCTAAAAACTGGACGATACTAGCTTAGAAAGGTGGGAAAACAAGTATATATATATATCTATATATATTTTTTTTTTCCAGAAAATAAAGCAGATAGAATAAAAAAAACACTTTAAATGTTTTTATGTGGGTACTATAATAGTCTCTATAAGTTTAGAACATGTGATAAATGATGAATTTGATTGGCTGCTATTAAGTATTTAAACTTAGAAAGACGGTGTGGTTTTAGATACTGATGAAGAGTTTTACTCGAAAGTTTTGTCGTGTAATAAAGACAGTTGTGGTGGACTTTTAGCTGTTTCTGTTTTTCTACGTTGGTTCTAGTATTTTGGAAGCCCTTTAACTTCAGGAGACTTTTTGTGTTGTTTTGAGAAGGTACTGTAATCCTCCTGAAGTACACATTGTCTTTGAAATGCAGCCTGAACATTCTATCTCTTCTACGGCTATGGTGCACATTGCCCAGTGTACTATGACTGGAAATGTAACAGTAGATAAGAGGGAGAAAATCACTGATCTACTCAAGGTTGAGAATAATCCACTATTTGCTTTCTGTGATGTAAGTACTGAAGAGACTTCTAAACTGAATGATGATGTTGTTACTTGTGAACTGAATAGCTTACAAGTAATTTTGAAACAATTGCATTTTAAAACAGAATATTATAAGAGACTTCAGTGGCAAAGAATGAGCTTTAATGTCTATTTACAAATTGGCATTGTTCCAAGAGGACTGAGAATAACTTTAATGCCAACATGTGGCAATAAAATGAAGATCTTTTACTAAAATGGCAACAGCTGAATTTGCGGTTAGGTGCACAATATATGCAGCCATTGAATGAATTTTTTACTAAACATGAAATGGAATTGATTACCGAGATAACCAACCTGGAAAATACTGTTACTAGCTCTAACTTGTTTTCATATGCTGCTGCTGACTATGATAAGGTCTTGGAACAATTAAGGCTCTTTGAAAGGAACTTAATTGCCACTAAAAAAAAAAAACTTATATGCGACATAAATGACTTTAAAACTAGTAACGTTTTCTCATGGCTGAAAAAGCAACCAATAATATTACATCATTTAAACAACATCAACCAATCGCATGATAACTATCCAAGACATCCCCTGCCTACAAGAGACGTAGCTCAGTCAGAAAAGAATGGCTGTGTATTAAATTCAACCAATGAGCTAAGAGAGGTGCTGGATCAAGCACTACCCACTCCTATAGTGTCAGCGCAATGTGGTGAAGGCATCTCCTGTTTAGTTGACTTCCCACCTGCTTTACAGGATGAAATATGGGATGGAGAAGCACCTGTAAGCAGTGCTGCACATAAAAAAACTGAAATAAAACAAAATAATCAATCAAATGACAATTTTTTATTGAAGGGTCGCTTCTTTTGAAACAACCAGTTGCCATCAGAGAGAAAAGCCGAGGGAGAAGCAACAGCCGCAACAGAGTGAGGAGTTCAGTGGAGGAAGATCATTGGAGACAGTGAAATACAACAAACAAAGTAGGCGGAGGGATGAACTACAAAAAGAAAAAGACTTACTTACTTTTTATAGTAATATAGTGAAGTTATCTAGCTATGAATTGAATATAAATGAACTTAAACTGCTGGCAAAAGGTTTAACCTTTGTACCATCAGCAGCAGGACATTTATCTGAGGCACTAACTGAATTATGTTTGTTTACTAGGAACTTAGACTTAAAGTTATTATTTAAATTTGAACAACAGTTGGAAAATGTATTAAAACACTCTAGTACTTTTGTATCGTTGAGTACACCTAATATAAAAACATTTTTGGATATGTGTGGGCAGGATATATATCAGATGTTCTTCACTAAACAGAAAGGTGGCAAGTATAATTTAAGTAAAGTTGAACAGGAAGCTCTTGTTTCTTTATGTAAGAATTGCAATATTATTATTAAATCTGCAGATAAAGGGGGTATGATTGTAATAATGGATGTTGAACAGTATATAGAATGGATGAGTGATCTTTTATCAGATTCTATGACATTTAAATTAGTGAATAATGCAGCTGTGAATAACATTCGTAAAGTGAAAAACTTTCTGTATGAATTATTAATGGATGCTAGTATAAGCCCAGATGATTATAACTACTTGTATATAACCAGCTCAGTTATTCCATTTATTTATAGACTTCCCAAATTACATAAGAGTGTAACAAGACCTCCCATGAGACCCATTGTCTCTGGTAAACGATGGATAACAACAGCTATATCTAAATATGTGGATAAGAAATTAGTCCCCCTACTACAATTTAGTAAAAGTTATATTAGGGATACTCAAGATTTTCTGATAGCTCTGAACCAATGGAATAGCATGAATACACTTGAGAATGTTATGTTGGTAACAATGGATATCAAATCACTCTTTACTGTTATTCGCAATAACGAAGGAATTGAGCTAGTAAGACAATATATTTGTGAACATGGTAGATTTGATGCTGGTAAGGTAGACTTATTCTGTTCATTAATAGACTGTGTTCTAGAAAATAACATCTATAGCTTTAATGAAGAACACTACCACCAGAGGCAAGGGTTAGCAATGGGTATGCCCATTGCTAATACATATGCAAATCTTGTATTGGCAAGGTGGGAGGAAGATCATATTTATAATGGAAATACAGCTGAATTTAGGCATAAAAATATTTTTTATAGACAATTTGTAGAAGATACCTTTCTTTTGTGGAAAGGATCACTAAATGAGATACATAAGTTTGTAGCATATTTACATTCAATAACTGAATTTTTGAGGTTTGATGTTAATACTTCATTAGATACAATTAAATTTTTGGATGTGACTATTTCTAAGGAAAATGATGTAATAAATACAGTTATATACAAGAAGCCGATACAAGCAGTGAAGTATGTTCATTACCAAAGTATGCACCCACATCATTTGTTTGAGGGTGTTATTAAGAGTCAGTTTATGTGAGCTAGTAGGCTGAGTACAAAGGATGATATATTTGTTAATCAGATGGAAGTGATGGCATCAGATTTTTTGAATAAAGGCTACGATGCCAAGTTAATTGATAGGTCTAAGAATACAGTAAAAGCCTCGAGAAATGATATAGCAAAACCGTACTTCACTAATATACAAACTGAAGAAAAAGTTAAAGTTAACACTACTGATAGAAGCCATAGGAAAGAAAGAAAAAACATTAACTATATTACAACATATAATAGACATACGGATCTGATAAAAGATTTAGTTAGAAGAAACTGGGTAAAACTGGCCTCTAATCAGGAAATTAGTAAAATTATAGGAGAGAAGCCGAGCTTCACATATAAAAGAGAAAAGAACTTGAGACAGCAGCTATGTTTTAAAGAAATGAATAGTAAAAAAGAATTTGTGAAACATTGTGGGAAAACTGGGACAGTTTCATGCTATAACTGTATACATTATATAGATATAAGCACATAATTGTCCTTCAGGCACCCGATTAGTGGAGAGGATTTTAAATTGAATGCAAAGGGAACCTGCATTTCAGAAAATGTGATTTATTTTGCACACTGTATAGCATGCACAAGTTTTTATATTGATAAAACCAATAAGAAACTTAAGGACAGAATCAGCGCACATATGTCAGATATAAAAAGGAAAGTTTTAACTAATGCTTTAGCAAAGCACACAGAGAATAAGGATGCAGAACATAAATTTAAATTCAGAATATTACAAGTAGAATCTAGGAATAAAAATGGTGGAGATATGGTGAACAAACCAGAACTAATTGAGTACAGATGGATAAATTATTTTAGAGCAGACAACCCTCCAGGTCTGAATAGCACTGTGAGTATCAAGCCTATTTTGAAAGACAGGCACAATAACATTTACAAAATATTTATGGACTTTCAATGTGGAAAATAATTTGTTCTTGTAATAATTTGTTTTTATGCTGTTTAGTATTTTATATGGGAAGTATATTTTATACAAAAAGATGCATTTTAGTTAAGTTTATATTTTTTATGTGGGCACTTTAATAGTTTCTATAAGTTCAGAACATGTGATAAATGATGAATTTGAATTTCTGCTATTAAGTATTTAAACTTAGAAAGACTGTGTGATTTTAGATACTGATGAGTTTTACTTGAAAGCTTTGTCGTGTAATAAAGACAATTGTGGTGGACTTTCAGCTGTTTCTGTTTTTTTACCTGTTGTTGAGGGACTTGAGTGCGTGCGTTATGTGGTGGATCTTGGCACCTGACAGGCAGTTGACTGTTACTTTCTCCTTATTCAAGCTAGTGAATGGGACATCAGTTTGCCTCACTATCGAGTAACCTATGACTAATGTGCTGGGCATGCTGCTTTGCTTAAGGGCCAAGAATAGAGTAAATCACATAAAAATGGAAATTATGGTGGGAACAATACATGCAGAATAATATTTTGGAAGAGGAATGAGGTTTAAGAGAAGGCAGGAACTGAACAATTTATGTACTGTTGGATTGATGAGAATTGTACAGACGAATACATGTGATGTATAATTTTCGTAACTGTGAACATGTTAATATGGTTTGTTTTCTTTTACATAAATGTATGTTTGCATATGTTAATAACTCAATAAAAGTGTTAAAATAGAAAAAAAATAATTATACAAGGGGAATAATAGAGAAGAATGGCTGGCAGGCAACAGATGACTGAGAACGTATAGAGTTTTGGAAAATTATTAATAACTTTGCTGGAAAGTAATTCATCTGTTTATCAAAATTGTACGAGTTAATTGGAAGTGTTCAGTGCATATGAATGATGTTGGTTATAATCATATATTCATATTACAAAGTTTAAGTGTGGAAAATAAATTTGTTTTCAAAAAAAGAGAAGAAGAGAGAACATCGAGAAAGAAATGCATCGTTTGTTTTTTCACATGAAATAATTGAATTCTTCTGTTACTTCCCCTCACATACCTTTCTTTACTTTCTCTTGGGTGTATTTGCTAATTTTTCTTAGTACTTTTAATTACTCTTCTATGGACTGCCTCAATATGTTATTATCCTCTTGGAGACAGGATTTTTGGATTATATGTATGCCATCTCCAGTCGATCTTGTCTATGTACACAGGCATTATGTGCATCTCAGTACTTATTTCCAGTTTTCCCTCCTTATTACATCTTATCATGGATTACTATTGTTAGTGTTATCCAAGTTTCCACAGAAAATGTGGTTAATGTCTGTCTCTCGCCAGAATGTGCATGCCTTTTTTGTTAAGAGACATTGAATTGCAATTTTTGCACATGTGTTGAGTTGCTACATTCTTCATCTATTTCACACTTTCCAGTATTAAACAATTAGCGAAGGTTACCTTTACACCTGTCCGTCTCATTTTGCAAAGTGCCATAATGAAACTTGGAGGCAGCATATTAAAGCTGTCCTGAGATTATCTTAAGGCTGCTTGTTTTTAAGGTTCTTTGCTAAGATGGATTTAGGAGTTACCCACTAAATATATCTTCCCTATAAACCTGGCACTAATTATCTTTATTAGTGTATGGAAAAATGTGCATGTCCATACCCCTCAAGCAAGAAGAACCCCTTCCTACAGCAACTTCATTTGATGGAAACATACTTCAGCCAATGGTCCAATAATGCTAAACTGTCATAACAACTACTTTCCAAAAATAACTCTTCTGTCCTGTGTCAAAAAAGTTCTTAAATACTGATAGCAACATTTTAATGGATAATATATCTTAGGAGTAAAATAAACAATAGCTATGATTGTTCCAAAATGCTTAACCATGATATTGGATATTTGTGCTATGACAGGTGAAGTATAGAAAGTCAAGAAGATAAACATGGAAATGTACAATGTTATAGTTCAGTATGACTGCATTTATTCTTTCTTGGTGTTTGGAACAGCTTCAGCAAAGGGTAATTCATTGATGTGTCCATTAATTAGGTGGAATACATTTTCCCATTTGCCACTGCAGCCTGGAAGAGAAGAACAAGAAAAAATACACAAGCTACTGTGCCTATACAAGGGAGGAAGTAATTCATTAAGTAACCAAATGTAGCAGTTAATGAAAGTTATAGAACACAGAATAACAATGATGCTGATAAACGCACTATGTGTTTATGGTACAAATATTTTATTTCCTAATAATTTATTGCTAACTACGATCAAAAATTATTTATCAAAGTTACTTAATGTACCTGATACAAAAGTGATTTTGCATAAGCTATTAATTTACCTTATCTAAATGTATACCAGTTATACTACATGCAATTGATGTTGCAGACAATGTTTCACAGAATAGTTTGTTTAATAATTAACAAGTTTTAATTAAACACTACAGAGTGTTGTTAAATGATTATGAATATAGGCAGTTTAGGATGTAAGTCTTATAAAAGGAGCAGTGAGGAAACTTGAGTGACTGATTTTGTTGTTACTGATGACTGTGATGTCTCCACTGAACAAATAAAAGCATTGTAATAAGGACTATTAAAGGAGTACGTTCTTCAGGTTCTCAGATGACATACTGATAGGTAAAATTTTCAAGGCTGAAATAGTCATATGTTTAGTTGTCAAGGCTACAACCTAGTGGCTTTCAAGGATACTTGTGTTTTCTATACAAAACATTCTCCATAATAGAAGCTAAGGTATTTAAACGTATAAAATACTTCAATTATTCCATATCTACACCAGACTGGAAATACTGCAGAAAATATACACTTTAAGATTAGCTTTCTGAATATGTGCTGTGATACAGAGATTTTGACTCCCATAATTGATAAGATGAATAATGCATATCATGGCTCAGGACTGCATCAGCAGGGATATATATGCATGATACAAGGTGAACTTCACATACTAATGTGTCACTGTAGGATAAGCTAGTGAAAAAAAACAAAAAACATTGTTGAAATATTGCTTGGCATGCAGATACAGGCAATCCTTTTTAGTAAATAATACATCATAGCTGAAGCTAGTGAAAAAAACAAAAAACATTGCTGAAATATTGCTTGACATGCAGATAAAGGCAATCCTTTCTAGCAAATAATACACCATAGCTGAAGCTAGTGAAAAAGAACCCAAAAAACATTGCTGAAACAATCTTTATAAAACAGATATACTAAATAATATATCATAGTCCAAGCTAGTTAAGTAACAAAACATTTCTTTGTCATGCAGATACAGGCAAACCTTTGTAACAAATAACAGAGCAGACTCTCTGCAAGTAGCATTGCATTTATTAATGTTGTTGTGATAAGTAGATACACAAACTTGAAGAAAACAGTACTCAGAGTCTTTCTTTGTAAACATATGTATTGGTGAAGAGAGTGCAGACATTAGGCATTGCAGGCATAGAGAAAAACAAAAAAGAATATATAGCTCGAAGCTTTGAATAATTATATTCCAAATACTTATTCTGGATTACTGATTTACATGACAAAGGATTGTTTGGATTGGAGCAATAAGAACTTATAAAAATTCTCCTTCATAAATCTGAAAAGACTCTCTGTAAACTTAAAGAATCAAGTCAGCTTATCTGTGTTAAAAGAGCAGTTTGAAGAAAATGTGAAAAAAATAGAAAAGAAAAACAGGAGGATATCCGACAGCTGTGAAACAAGAGTAGGGGTGAGATTTGGACATGATAATGTCAATCCACACTAGTAAAACTGGATAGCTTGCTTGATTAGCAGTAGGTAGTGGAGTAATGCTGGCAGGGTTCCAAAAATTAGGTGCTAATATATATGTTAATGGGACTGAGATGATATTCGAGCAAGGGTTAATAAAATTAGGCTAAAGTACACCAGGGTTCCCTGTCATACTCATGAAAGACTGATTTTTAAATTCTGCGTGAGAATGAACACAATGCAATTTGCAGTGGGGTTTAAAATCTTTATTAACATAATCAACTCCAGAACTACTGTAGGTCAATGGAAATATAACTGTTCCTGCAGTACTCTCATTTGAACTGCCTATATTTTCATTTTTGTTTGTAGCAGTGTTCATCAAAACCAACATATATTACCAGATTTATCCCAAATTGTACAAATTCATCAGTATCTTGATAAATTCCTTCAGAGATCGTAGATGAAAGGAGAGGCTTAGAGGAAAACCAAACCGATATGAAGAGTACGCTCAAATATTTACGGCAGGCGTGATTCAACAGAGTAAAAGGCTGTGAACAATAGTTTACCAAAGCTTGAGGAAAATAAATAATGATGAAGGTTTGAGAGATAGTATAGATAGAGAACCTAAATTTGTATATAGGCAAAACAATAACCTGAAGGACCTGTTATGTCATGAACCCGAAAAAAGGCAGAAGAATAGTAAAAAGTATTCAAGGTTAAGGACATTTCCATGTAGACATTGTAAGGCATGCACTTTGCTGAATAGAGCAGGTCATTTTATACATCCAACTACTAATAGAAAATATAGCTTTGATTTTTATGCTGAGTGCCATACTGCAAATGTGGTCTGTCTTGCACAATGTAAACAATGTTCAAGTTTTTATGTGGGGAAAACGAACTGCATACTTAAAACTAGAATTTTAAATCATATGTCTTCAATCAGATTGAGAGATGAGAAAAATGCTTTATATCAACATATTAAACATTTTCCGGATCACAGTTTTTCATTTTTGGTAATGCAAATAATACAAAAAGGTGTGTGGGGGGGGGGTGATGTTGTTAACACAAATGAATATGCAGAGCTTAAATGGATTTTAAATTTGGCTGCAGATGCAGCACCAGGTCTTAATAATTGTGTTCCTTTAAAACCAGCCTTGAAAAAAAGGCGGGTGAAATGTAAATGTTGATTGTTTAACTGTCTAATGAGTTCTAAAATGTATATAAGATGTTTTAGAATCAATGTATGTTGTCTGAAGAAGGGTATCCACCCGAAAGTGCTAACTTGCACCATTTTTATTATTAAATCTTCTTATATTGGCTTGGTTTGGACTCAATCTTCTTTTTTGTCTGTTGAAAATAAATAAAAAGATAACTGAGAATGGGGACTTCTTTTTAGAACTTTTTTGGACTATGAGAAAGACCAGCTTGACTCTGATTATTATAGCTGAAATGTATTTCTCAAACATCTGAAAGTATTTTATATAAGTTCATTTCTTTATTATTTAAAAGAAGACCATGTATTTCTCAAACATCTGAAAGTATTTTATATAAGTTCATTTCTTTATTATTTAAAAGGAGACCATGTATTTCTCAAACACCTGAAAGTATTTTATATAAGTTAATTTCTTTATTATTTAAAAGAAGACCATGGGCAGGATTCACGAAACCTCCGTGTAAGAGTTAGCAAGTCTTACATGGAGGCTGCAGTTAAACGGTGTGAGGTCAGCATGCCATGCATATTCATGAGGGCATGCTGAATCACACCGTAGGCTAACACGGTCCGTGTAGGAAAGTAGGGGGCGTGTCCGCGCGGCGAGTCCTGCAAAGGGACATGCCCCCAGAAGAATCACAGTCCCGAAAGGAAACACCCACAAGCGAGTCCGCGGAAATGTCAAGAAGCACAACAGCACACATGCCCCCACAGACTATAAACCCAACTGTAATGTAAAACGTAAAAATCATCAGTTTATTTTTTTTCATAATTTCAAAAATGTTTGCCCATAATTGCGCTCGTTTACGTGGGTGTGCCCTTCGCTCAGAGACAGTTAGCACTCATTGGAAAAGCATATAAGATCTAAATATGTAAATTAAGCCAAGTAGCAATAGCGTTGCGGTAGAGACATCGGCCAAAGAGGAGGTAGTCACGGTTCGAGCCCCAACAACATAATTTTTTATTTTTAGTGAAATAAGCACGAAACAATCCCCTGACATATATGTGTATGTATATATATATATATATATATATATATAAAACTATAATTTAAGTAAAATGTAATGAAATGGGCCATGTATTTTTGAAGAAATCTGACACAATAAAAAAAAAAAAATTATGTAAGTGCCCATAGCTGAGCAGTGCTCTAACAAGCTGAGCATGATTGCCCACAGGTGACCAGTGGTTTAACAGGTGTAATATGAGTGCCCGGAGTTGAGCAGCACTTTAACACACTGAAACTGTGTGCCCGTAGTTGAGCAACATTTCCCATAGCATAATATGCGTGCTCATAGCCAAATAATGCGTTAACCAGCGTAACCCGTTTGTGCGGAGCTGTGCAGCGCGCCAACCGGCTTACCGGCGGGCAACATTGAGCAACCTACATCAAAGCCGCCTTTACACAGACACACCTCCTAGCCTGTCTAGACAGTAGTAAAATAAAAAAAAGCAATGCTCAGGCTCGAACCCAGGATACTGTGCATCATAGTCAAAGTACTGAACCACTAAGCCATGACAGCTGTACTGAAGAATGCAGTATTAGCATATATATAGGAATGAATGGAAATAGAAGCATGACAAAGCAGGTTTTTTTAAGCTGATACAATTCCAAAATGGCCAATCACGGATAAGTGTGGGAAAAACGGCATATATAAGCCCCATAGGTGGGAATACACAGCATAACTGATTGTGGAACCTATTTGCAGTCAGGATGGCAGGTGAAGGAGAGGGTAGTCGGTTCCGAGCACAGAGGTGGGGTGTTGAGGAGTCCAAATATATGGTTTGGCTCCTAGTCCACGATCATGAGGCTCAACTCATGCAGGGCCAGGTTCTGTGGGGAGCGTACAAGGCAGAGGCGTGGAACCGGTTGACACATGATCTCACCAGTGCCACAGGCATACCAAGGACTGGTGAACAGGTCCATCACCACCATGCGGACCTGAAGAGACGAAAGCAGGACCAACTGAATCGTTGGATCCAGGAGGCCTGGCAAATGCCCAATGCCCCACTACTAAGTATCCATGTAATTACGTATGTAAGAAATTATCCTAGCTGATATTATGGAGATGTATGTTCCAATATTACTTCATTTATATTACAGCTGCAGGTGTGTGTTCTGCGAATGGGCGAGCCTATGGTGATAGGCTGGAGCGGTTGCGCCACCAGGCAGGTTAGTAATTATTTTTCTGTAATTGTTATACAATATAAGTGAGACAGCTTGTAAAAGAGTTCAGTGTAGTTACATATTAATAAAGTTCAAATAACACTAGAAGAAAGATTCTGCTAGTACTGTATGATTAGATAAGTTATGCAACTTGTAATCCAGAAATAAAAATTAAACAAGTCTGAAATAGAGATTTCCCACCTGTATTGTAATATCAGATAACTTGCTGCAGCCTGAAAATTAGTGGTAAACAAGCTAAAGACAATAGACATGTGTCAAATACATCCCCTTTGAAAATCTGCCATATGAAACAAGTGAGTCTGTTGGAAAGGATTGTTGTAACCAAGTATGACATGTTAAGAATGCCTAGAATAAAGTACCATCTTGAATTGTAAAAATAAAACAAGTGAGAGTGTGAGAAAGAGGTATGAATCGACCAAGAAAGCTGTTATAACTCTTGAATAAAGTATACTGCAGTCAGTACATAATGAAATGAATGAGACAGCCACAACCAAACAGTGACATGTTTGTAATAAAGTACTGAAGTTGGAATGTGTCTGTCCCACAATTTGTATATGTTGCTGTACCCTTGCAATATGGAGATAGTATGGTTGTATGAAATAATGAACATCCACAGTTGTCTAGAGCCATATAAATCAAATGTAGCAGGATGCTGTACCTGAACACAGCCAGATATGAACGTGTATGAATAAAAATGCAATGTATATTAATGTAGCAGTAACAGTCCCATCACCAACATTCCTAAGGTTACATATAGGAAACTGTACTAAGACCTGTAGGGTATATATATCTGCAGCTACTAGAGATGTACAGCATATGTATAGGTAGTTGAAGTTGTTAATGAAATATTTTTCACCCTACCCTATATTCACAAATAATGCCATTCCACAACAAACTGGGTATGTGTATTCACAATTAATTCCTATGGACATTTGTCCTGTTGGTTAAAACATATTTGGACGTACGTTGATGCATGTGCCCTGTTCACATATCCAAACCTGATGGCCTGTTGCCATCAATCAACCCTGCATGCTGTTGGATTGTGTACTGTTGTTCAAAATATGCATGTGTTATGCTTGCTGTTCAATGTTTGGAATTCATGGGTGTTTGGTTAATGGAAATACTGATGCATGCTGTTACAACTAATTTAGAATGGTATTGTTTGTTACTAACCCAAAATGTCATAAAATATTGCTAAACATAGGACAACAGGGAAGGTGGGTTCCAGCGGACCCACCTCTCCCACCTCAGCTGGCGAATGTGCCAGGCCGGAACCTCCTCCGGTGGCCCTGTGCCACCTTCGGGTGGAAGCGCTGCAGGGGATGGGGCTCGTCCCCCCTCTGCAAGCGTGGTCGGAGGAGACCGTCCACTCACCCTCCAAAGTGTCAGGTCTGTGGTGCATAGCGAGATCAGGCATTCTGTGCTTGAACCCCTATGCCAGCTTGAGGCATGGGTGGCGCAACTCACGGGTGTGCCTGCTGCCCGTTCTACACAGCCCCCAGCACAGCTCTGTCCTGGGCAGTGAAGGCGCAGTGGCAGCTGCCCATGGGTGGGATCTCAGTTCCACTGTTGCCATCTGTGGGCTCATGGGCTCGCGATATCCAAACATCCGTCCCCGTCAATTGTGTTTCCCCCCCACATGTGTCATACTCTGCCCCGTTTGTGTCTTGTTTGTCTTGTCTGTTAACCTCCCCTACCTACCTCCCCAAATATACCTACTTCCTGTACCTCACATTCCACTCTCACCTGAAAAAAAAAAAAAAGGGCACTCTGTTCCCGCAAAAAAATTACGCCCCATACATAGCTGCCCATTTTGCAGACATGTCTGCTGGACATGTGAACTGGTAATTACAATTGGCTGTACAACATATTTTGTTGTCCTCACCCCTCTCTCAGGGGTGGAAGGTTTCAAATTTCACACCAAATTACACACATATGCACAGCTGTTGCTAATAAAGAAATGGGCAGCTATGGGCCTTTCCTACATCCTTCCTGCAAATCCCGAGCTTGTTTTCCTACTGTCCCACCCTCTTTGTGCCCCCTTTTTCACCACTTTCCTATCTCCCCATTTTCTTTTCTTCCAAAGAAATTAGCGTGGGTGTGCACGAGAGTAAGCACTTTTAAGCAGTTGTAAGCGGGTGTGTGCTTGTGTGTGCTTAGCTAAGCGTGTGCGAAGCTAAGCGACAGTGCGCATGCGTGAGCTCCGCGCAAACCAGCGCTAACCCGCTTACAACTGCTTAAAAGTGCCTTAGTCACTCTGAATGACAAGGCCTTGGAAACACTAGTCTGCATGACTTACCACTAAGCCATGACTGATATACAAGAACTTTGTGCTGAAAGCAATATATCATGAAATAGTAAGGCTGAGAAAATAAAGAGAATATAGGAAGGCTATTACACAAAGCTTTTCTTGTATCTTTACTGGCAATTCTTGTGGATTTGTATAACATTAGTGCGAGAAGAGAAACAGCCATGCTAGTAGATAGCTAGTAGGTAATAATAGGTTCATAGGTTCGTACTAGGCTATCTGCCCTAGGGCATTTATAAGCCTAGCCAGAGTGTATGTGGCTTACACCACCCCTTAGTATGAGAATACTACACCCTTTTAGGGTTTAGTTTACTATGCCTCTGTCTAGTAGTGACACAGAGATGACCCCCGGGGTAAACCTACGATCTCCCATCCACTCGTCGAGAATTCTCTTGAATAGAGTCAGTGAGGGGCTCTGCCTAACATGGACTGGGATTCTGTTCCAGAGTGTAGGGAGCCTCTGGGTTATGAATCTGTCCCTCCAGCACATTCTATTTATTTCTGTGTTGAGGTTTAAGTCACTTGTTCTCGTGGCTCTGATGGATTTGGATTTTCTGAGGTGGAGCATGTCCATTAATTCAGGATTGGACATGGCCTTGTACGTCAGGCACAGATCACCTTTGAGTAGGCGGTATGCGACTGAATAGAGCTGGGGGTTTTTCAGTCGGGCAGCATATGACATATGTTTAAGACCCTTTATCCTCTTGGTGAGGAACTTTTGGGGTCTTTCAACTGCTGCAGGTGTCGGGTGAGATGCATCCCAAATGGGGCATTGTACTCAATCATTGGCCTGATAAGAGAAGAGTACAGGGCACAATGACCTCTTGATCTAGATGTGAAACCCTTCATGATAAGGTGGGCAATATAGAAGGTCTTCCTAACCACTTTGGCAATGTGAGTGTCAAATGAGAAGTTACTGTCAACCTGGATCCCTAGGTCCCTGATTACCTCTTCCGTACTTAATGGATTACCGCCTATGTGGTAATTTGTCGGTACCTTGTTTTTCCCAAAGGGTATGACTATACATTTTTTGGCATTCAGCTTAAGGCCATGGCTCTGGCACCAATTATCCATTTCTATGAGGCCTCTCTGAAGGATGTTTGTGTCCGCTGGAGTATCAATTATGGCGCCCAGTTTGCAGTCATCTGCGAACTTTGTCAGCCACAATCCTCCTATGTTTGCCTGTACCTCGGAAAAATAAATGCTGAACAAGAGGGGTCCCAGGACTGAGCCCTGTGGGACACCGCTTGTGACTAGCTTAGAGTCTGACATAGCTCCAGCAACTCTGACCCTGTGGGTTCTGTCCTTGAGCCAGTTTGCAACCCATCTTGTGACATATGGGTTTACATTTAAGCTGGTGAGTTTGTCTATGATGCCCGAGTGGGGTATTGTGTCAAAGGCTTTGCAAGGTCAAGGTAGGCTGTGTGAACTGCCTTACCCTCATCAATGGCCTTAGTGACAGTTTCAAAAAGTCGACCAAGTTCAAAGGCAGGATCTGCCCTTGACAAAGCCAAATTGGGTAGGATCCAATGTCTGTAGGTCCCCAATGTCTTTGTTTATGAGTTCCATAATGATCCTCTCCATAGCTTTGCAGACCAGGCTCGTCAAGCTTATGGGGCAGTAATTTCAGGGTCCGTAGAAGCACCGCCTTTGTGAAGTGGGACCACTGTTGCCGTCACGCCACTCTTTGGAGTGCGTATCCTGTAGTAAGGCTAAGATTAAACAGCAGCCTTATGTGTGGGTTTAGTTCCTCTTGGAGTTCATGTAGCACACAGCCGGGACACCATCTGGTCCCATTGATGCTGTGTTTTTAGCTTTAGAGAGGCGGCTCTCACCTGGGCATCTGAGATGTTAGGGAGGCTACACTCTGCTGGGATAGTTATTTCTCCTTTTGGGGGGGGGGGGGAGGGAAATTTGCACTGAACCTGTCTGCCAGAATGTTGGCAATGTCAGTGGGTTCAGTGTATTTTGTGTCATTTTGGACTAACTCTGAGCATATCTGGGAGTTTCCACCCAGGTTTCTAACATAGCTAAAGAAGGCCTTGTGATTGTCTTTTGTGTCTTTTGCGATTTTTCTCTCAAAGTTGGCCTTGGATGATTTTATGAGTGATCGTAGTTTTTTGCTAGTACTGATCAGAGATGCCTTCCCTTTTAGGGATTTTGCTCTGTCATGTAGTAGCTTCCTCCTCCTGTTGTAAAGTTTGTTTATAGCTGGGATCCACCAGACTGGGCGCCTGCCATTGGGGGAATGGGTCTTGGTTTTATTTGGGATTGCATGATCCATGCATTCTTGAAGGTGCCCATAGAAGGCATTTGCAAAAGATTCAGCAGTGTGGGTTGTGGTTTCCACTGGCCCAGGGGCCTTGAAAGATACCACTTCAGTCTTAAGAAGTGTGAAGTTTGCTTTTGAGAAGTTCTTCACTGTGGTCTTTTCTGCAGGGGGTGGGGGCGGGATGTGGATTTCCAGTGAGATTAATTTATGGTCTGATCTTACCAAAGAGGGATGTACTTCTGGTGTGGAGCATTTTGTCCCCATGTTTGTGATGATCAGGTCTAGTATATTGTCTCCTCTTGTGGGAATGGTGACTAGTTGTTCCATTGCATTTGAGTTTATGAATTCTAGGAACCTTTGGGCTAGGGTGTTGGGACTTGAGTAATGTTCCCAGTCTATGTTTGGTAGTTGAAGTCTCCCAAAATGATGGTATTTGGAGAGACATTCATACTTTCCAGTGTCTTCAGGAAGGCTGTGTGGGGTTCCTGAGTTTGAGAGGGTGGTCTGTAGCATGCTACAAACTGTAAGGCAGTTTTGCCTATGGTTAGTTGCACCTGGATAGTCTCCGATGCTTCGTGCGTTGCCACTAACCTGGAGGTGTGGGTATCTTTGATGAAAATGGATACTCCCCCTCCTTTTGTGGTTCAGTCCAAGTTTTGGGGCCGGAAAGCATGATATGAGGTAAAACCTGATAGTGCTGGGGTGCTCTCAGGAGCCTTGAACCAGGTTTCAGTCACTGCACAGACATCGATGTTCTCCATACTGAGGGGGCTTGCGTGCATCTTGAGGTTTAGACTTCTGGCATTGAGCAGCATTACCCTTAGTTTTTTCCACTTGTGTTTTCTAGGAGGTAGGTTTGTCATTTGAGCCTTGCCTAAAAGGCACTATGGGGTGGCAAGAGCCTTGGCCAATATCCGAGCCAGGGGTGACAGGTGCAAGCCATCCCTTGTGAAGCAGCGTGGCTTGTCAAGCATGTCATCCCAAGCAGACAGACACTGGATCCCCTTAGAATGACACCAGTAATTAAGCCAATTGTTAAAACTGATCATTTTGTCTTTGTACTGTGGCATCATTCTTGGTCACAGCCCTTAAGGCCAAACAACATGCCAGACACTCTTGTAATAGGTGACTCCATAGTCAGGCACACTGACGTCCCGCTCACCAGACTGAACAAGGAGAGGGTCACAGTAAGCTGCCTGTCGGGAGCTAGAATCCGCCACATAACACAAGCACTCAGGTCACTCCACAGCAAGTACAAATATGACTCAGTCATTGTCCATGCCATTGTGAATGGCCTGAGACGTACCTCCCTGGACTACATGATAAGAGACATAGAGGAGCTCTCTGAGCATGTGGCCCAGGCTGGTATGACCCTGACCTTGAGTAGCATCTTACCCTCACCAAGAATGATGCCACAATATGAAGACAAGATGATCAATTCCAACAATTGGCTTAAGTTTCGGTGTCATTCAAAGGGGATCCAATGCCTGTCAGCCTGGGATGACATGCTCGACAAGCCATGATGCTTTGCTAGGGACGGCTTGCACCTGTCACCCCTGGGCTTTCAGATATTGGCAAAGGCTCTTGCTAGCCCCATAGTACCATTTTTAGGCAAGGCTCAAAAGACAAAACCACCTCCATAGGTATCACAAGGGATAAGAAACTAATAGTAATGCTACTCAACACCAGCAGTGTAAACCTCAAGATGCATGCACTGGGAACTGTCCTTAGCATGGAGAACATCAATATCTGTGCAGTAACAGAATCCTGGTTCAAGGCTCCCGAGAGCACCCCAGCCCTGCCAGGTTATACCTCATACCATGCTTGTCGGCCCCAAATATCGATATTCGTCAAAGATACACACACCTCCAGGTTGGTGGCACAGCACGAAGCATCAGAGACTATCCATGTGCAACAAACAGTGGGTAAAACTGCCTTCCAGTTTATAGCCTGCCACACACCACCCTCCCAAACCCAGGAACCCCACTTGGCCTTCCTGGGAACACTGGAAATATGAAGGTCTCTCCAAACACCATTATATTGGCGGACTTCAACTACCCAAACATAGACTGGGAGCATTACTCTAGCTCCAACACCCTAGCTCAAAGGTTCCTAGCATTTATACACTCAAATGCTATGGAACAACTTGTTACCACTCCCACAAGAGGGGGAAACATACAGGACCTGATCATCACCAACATGGGGACTCTATGCTCCAGACCAGAAGTGTACCCCTCACTGGTAAGATCAGACCATAAACTAATCTCACTGGATATTCACATCCCGAACCCACCCCCTGCCCACAAAACCACAGTGTAAAACTTCTCTACAGCAGATTCCACACTCCTCAAAACCGAGGTGGAATCCTTCAAAGCCCCCGGGCCTGTGGAAAATACAGCCCAGACCACAGAATCCTTTATAAATGCATTCTATGAAGACCTTCAGGAATGCATGGATCATGCAATCCCAAATAAAAACAAGACCCAATCCTCCAAAGGCAGACGTCCTGTCTGGTGGACCGCAGCCATAAACAAACTATACAATAGAAGGAGGAAGCTACTACATGACAGAGCAAAATCCCACAAAGGGGAGGCATCTCTGATCAGTTTTAGCAAAATACTACGGGCACTCATAAAATCGTCTAAGGCCAGCTTCGAGAGAAGAATTGCACAGGACACTAAGGATAATCACAAGGCTTTCTTTAGTTATGTTAGGAACCTGGGTGGGAATTCCCAGATATGCTCAGAATTAGTCCAACATGACAAAAAACTACACCGAACCCACAGACATTGCCAACATCCTAGCTGACAGGTTTAGCGCAAACTTCAACCCCCCCCCTCCCCACCAGAAGGGCAAATATCTATCCCAGCAGAGTGCTGCCCCCCTGACATCTCAGATGCTCAGGTAAGAGCCGCCCTCTCCAAAGCAAATAACACAGCATCAATGGGACCAGACAGTGTCCCGGGCTGCGTCCTACATGTACTCCAAGATGAGCTAAACCCAAACATAAAACTACTGTTCAATCTCAGCCTTACCACAGGATACGTACCCAAAGAATGGCGTACAGCAACAGTCGTCCCTCTACACAAAGGTGGTGCCTCAACGGATCCTGTAAACTATCGCCCCATAAGCCTGACTAGCTTGGTCTGCAAAGCTATGGAAAGGATCAACATGGACCTCATACATAAAGATATTGGGGACCGACAGACACTGGATCCTACCCAGCTTGGCTTTAAGGGCAGATCCTGCCTCTTAAACCTGGTTGATTTCTTTGAAACAGTCACCAAGGCCATTGACGAGGGGAAGGTGGTCCACACAGCCTACCTGGACCTCGCAAAAGCCTTCGATACAATACCCCACTCAGGCATTATAGATAAGCTCACCAACTTAAATATAAACCCCTATGTCACTAGATAGGTTGCAAACTGGCTCAAGGACAGAACCCACATGGTTAGAATTGCTGGAGCCATGTCAGACTCCAAACCAGTTACAAGTGGCATCCCACAAGGCTCAGTCCTGGGACCTCTCTTGTACGGTATATATTTCTCAGAGATACAGGCCAACACGGAAGCACTGTGGCTGACCAAGTTCGCAGATGACTGCAAACTGGGCGCTATAATTGACTCTCCAGCCGACACAACCATCCTCCAAAAGGGCCTCATAGAAACAGACAACTGGTGCCAGAGCCATGGCCTCAAGCTAAATGCCACAAAGTGTATAGTCATCCCCTTTGAGAAAAACAAAGTGGCCACAAATGACCACATAGGTGGTAATCCATTAAGTACGGAAGAAGTAATTAGGGACATGGGGACCAAAGTTGATAGCAATCTCTCATTTGACAACCACGTGGCCAAAGTCTTTAGAAAAACATTTTATATAGCCCACCTAATCATGAAGGGATTCACATCTAGATCAGGGGAGGTCATCGTGCCTCTTTACTCATCCCTCATCAGGACCATAATTGAGTACAATGCCGCTTTTGGGATGTACCTTACCAGACACCTGCAGCAACTGGAAAGACCACAAAAGTACCTCACCAAGAGGATCAAAGGGCTCAAATAGATGCCATATGCTGCCCGGTTAACATAACTCCATACTCAGTGGCATACCGCCTGCTCAGAGGCGATCTGTGCCAGACATATAATGCCATGTCCAACCCGGAAGTAATGGACATGCTGCACCTCAGAAAATCCAAGTCCCATCGAGATACAAGCTCGAGAGACTTGAACCTCAGCACTGACATCAATAGGACATGCTGGAGGGACAGATTCATAACCCAGAGGCTCCCTTCACTCTGGAATAAAATCCCAGTCCAGGTTAGGCAGAGTCCCTCATTGACTCTCTTCAAGAGGAATCATGATGAGTGGATGAGGGATCGTAGGTGTACCCCGGGTATCACTTCTGTGTCAATGTTAGACAGAGGCACAGTATACTAACTTCAGAAAAGGGCATAGCAACATTAATTTAAAATGGGTGGCAAAAGCCAAACACACTCTGGCTTGGCTTATAAATGCCCTAGGGCAGATAGCCTAGTATGAACCTATACCCACACCCCCAGGTTGTTGCCACAGTGTGACGCATCACAGACTATCCACGTGCAACTAACAGTGGGTTAAACTGACTTCCAGTTCATAGCCTGCTACAGACCACCCTCCTAAACCCAGGTAACCCACTTGGCCTACTTAAGAATACATGAATATCTGCAGGTGTCTCCAAACAACAATATATTGGGCAGCTTCATTTACCCACACATAGACTGGGAGCATTACTGTAGCTCCAACACCCTAGGTGAAAGGTTCCTAGAATCCATATACTCAAATGCTATGGAACAACTTGTTACCACTCCCACAAGAGGGGAAAACATGCTGTACCTGATCATCACCAACATGTGGACTATATGCTCCAGACCAGCAGTGTATCCCTCACTGGTAAGATGACACCATAGACTACTCTCACTGTATATTCACATACCAACCGCAGCCCCTGCACAGAAAACCACAGTCAAAAAGTTGTGTAATGCAAATTCCATGTATTCACATGAGGCAGGCTTCACACATGGGAACTATTTAAGGTCACAGGTACATATGTCTATGTGGCACACACATGCCTCATGTGTGCATTGACATTACTGATATAATTTATGTCATACAATATTAAGAGCAACACCCAACACACATGACATTTGTAGGATTCAAACCCCCTACCTAATTATGTTATGACACTTGAGAGAGATGCATTAGCAGAGCACGCTATTCGCATTACTGGGAGGTTTCCCTTCTCCTGCTATACTTACAGGGTGCTGACATCATCAGTGTTTAGAAAGAGGAATGCGCATCATGTAGTGTGTTCTTCTAGTTGCCAAAAGGGACATTTCTTTCACACAGAATTGCACACACACTAATCCCCCTCACCCACTGAGCATTTGCAGGATTCAAACCCCTACTTCACTATGTTATGACATTTGAGAGAAACGCATTAGCAGAGCATGCTATTCACAGTACTGGGAGGTTTCCCTTCTCCTGCTATACTTATAGGGTGCTGACATCATCAGTGTTTAGAAAGAGGAATATGCATCATGTAGTGTGTTCTTCTAGTTGCCAAAAGGGACATTTTTTTCACACAGAACTGCACACACATGAACCCCCCTCACCCACTGAGCATTTGTAGGATTCAAACCCCTACCTAACTATGTTATGACACTTGAGAGAGACGCATTAGCAGAGCGCGCTATTCACATTACTGGGAGGTTTCCTTTCTCCTGCTATACTTATAGGGTGCTGACATCATCAGTGTTTAGAAAGAGGAATGTGCATCATGTAGTGTGTTCTTCTAGTTGCCAAAAGGGACATTTCTTTCACACAGAATTGCACACCCACTAACCCCCTCACCCAAGCACACTGAGTATTTGCAGGATTCAAACTCCTACCTAACTATGTTATGACACTTGAGAGAGACACATTAGCAGAATGTGCTATTTGCATTACTGTGAGGTTTCCCTTCTCCTGCTATACTTATAGGGTGCTGACATCATCAGTGTTTAGAAAGAGGAATGTACATCATGTAGTGTGTTCTTCTAGTTGCCAAAAGGGACATTTTTTTCACACAGAATTGCACACACACTAACCCCCCTCACCTAAACACACACTGAGCATTTGCAGGATTCAAACCCCTACTTAACTATGTTATGACACTTGAGAGAGACGCATTAGCAGAGCGCGCTTATCGCATTACTGAGAGGTTTCCCTTCTCCTGCCATACTTATAGGGTGCTGACATCATCAGTGTTTAGAAAGAGGAATGTACATCATGTAGTGTGTTCTTCTAGTTGCCAAAAGGGACATTTCTTTCAAACAGAATTGCACACACACTAACCCCACCCTCCCCAATCACACACTGCGGATTTGCAGGATTCAAACCCCTATCTAGCTATATTATGACACTTGAGAGAGATGCATTAGCGGAGTGCGCTATTTGCATTACTGGTAATCTATTCTTCTCCTGCAGTATTTATAGGGTACTGACATCATTATTTATAAAGAGGTATGTACATCTATTACTATCTGTCAGTTAGGGGGATAGCATATATATGCACTAACAGCCGCCTACTTCAGGGTCACATATGCACATCAGCACTGCCAGGTTATGTTTTATACCATGCTTCATGACCACAGGACCTGTAACACACAACACAACCAGTTCAGACCACCCCTGCCATATCCAGGAACCACACTTTGCTTCCCTGGGAACAGTGTAGGATATGAAGGTGTTCACATACACCATTACAGTGGTTAACTTCAGGTACAGGTTTATTGAGTGGGGGAACTACTCAGGCCTCAACAACATCACCCTACAGCCACTACAATTTGTGAATCCATGTGCTATGGCAGGACCAATCACCACAGCCACAAGGGGGAATACATATTGGACCTGACCATCTGCAACATGGGAACTCTATGTTCCACACCAGAGGTAGACCACCATTGTTAATATCTGACCATAACCAACTTTCCCTGGACATCCATATCCCATCCCCACCC
The DNA here is from genome assembly GCF_019279795.1 of Protopterus annectens. Taxonomy (NCBI): domain Eukaryota; kingdom Metazoa; phylum Chordata; order Ceratodontiformes; family Protopteridae; genus Protopterus; species Protopterus annectens. The sequence continues at coordinate 922,518,651 of NC_056737.1, read as the reverse complement.
CCAGGCAAGGAAATCACTGCAAACAAAGTATTTATCAAAAGCAGACTTTGCACTTGTGAAGACTGGGGTGGAAGACTTCAAAGGACCCATGCTGGGGGATTATACAGGACACTCTGCATAATCCTTGACAGTTGCATTCTATGAGCATCTGGAAGGTTTGCATTGATCATGCTATCCCAAACAAACCCAAGACTCCTCCACAACAGGAGACCTGTCTGGTGTACACCAGCCATATATAAGCTGTACAACAGAAGGAGGGAGCTAATACATTACAGAGCAATATCCCACAGAGGGAGGACGTCTCTGAACAGTATTGGCACGACACTTCAATCCCTCAAAATCATCACGTCAAAGTGTTGACAGTGAAATTGTCCAGACACTGTAGATAAGGCTCCCCTCAGTCTGTAATTGACGCCCAATTACTGTTTTAAGTCCTCGCCAACCCTCTTCCAGCAAACACCAGCCACATGGATGTGACATTGCAAATTCAACCCCTGGGATCTCCACTGTGTCCCTGCTTGATGGAGGCACAGCACACTAGCCTTAAACGGTGCCTTCTGTGACCTACTTTACAGAGGCACAGTAGCCTACTGTACTGGGGAGGCAGACACCAAACACACTCTGGCTAAGCTTGTATTCCCTAGGGCAAACAGCCTAGTATTGACCTCTACACCCATATGTTTAATTTTCAGATGCACAATATTTGTTGCTGATAAACTGTTTGCAGGTCTTTATTGCCATAGCTTTCCCTGTTTCTATGAACAACTTGTGTATCTGTGGAAGATGTTTGAATATGAGAGGGATCCACTATTTAACTTATGTCTCTGTTGTCATTTAACTGTGTGCACTGGGCAGATTGCTGTATTGTGGGAGGTTCCTGGATTAACACATACAAATGCCAGATATGTGTGGCCAACTGCTAAACTGAGACATGGTCTGTGTGTGAGAGCATGCCCAGTTCAGGCTTTCCATGGCTTGTTGCCTGACATATGTCTCATTTATCAAAGTGTGCGAGCATGCCCAGTGTGAGCTTTCCATATGTTGAAATCTGCAGTCCACCACATTTGTGGTTGTGTGTGAACTTCAACAATATTTCACATTTATAGTTGTGTGTTGGGAGTCATGTTGTGTACTTACTGCCCAACTGCTTTGTGTCTGAACCCAACAGGGATTATACTGTGCCTGCAGGGTTTCCATGGGATAGCTTGCATACAGTTGTCAACATCTTTTCATACTGACCAAACACTGTAATATCGTATAGTGTACTGGTTCAGTACTTTCACTGTGGTGGACAGTATCCTGGGTTTCAGTCCTTTCACTGCTTTAAATATTCATAGTGAGCACACCAGACTGGTTAAGGGCCAGTTGTGCACATATGACCATGTTGCATTTTGTTCAGATATGGACTACTTAAACCAGGCTTGTCCAACATTGGTAGTGTATTCCGCAACTTGGGTGGACATTGACAAACACTAGCTATGTGCCCTAGGCCATTTCTAATGCTAGTCAGAGAGTGTGTTTGTCCTTCAACATACATTGTAACTGGAGTTTGCCATGACATATTTCAAGGTTAGTATACTCTGCCTCTGTCTACCCGTGGCATAACAGTGATACCCAGGGTAAAATACCATCTCCCATCCACTCATCAAGATTGCTCTTGAGGAGAGTCAATGAGGGACTCTCTGGCTAACCTGTACTGGGAGTTTACTCAAGAGTGGAGGGAGCTTCTGGGTTATGGATCAATCACTACAGCATGTCCTATTTATGTCAGTGCTGGGGTTCAGGTCTCTCATGTGCATAGCTCACTGGCATTCAGATTTTACAAGGTGCAGCATGTTCATTGATTCCAACTTGGACATGGCTTTATACATCAGGCACAGATTGCCTCTGGGCAGGCAGTATGGCACTGTGTGGAGCTGCAGTTTGTTTAATCAGGCAACACATGGCATCTGTTCGAGCTCTTTTATCCTCCTGGTGAGGTACTTTTGGGGTCTTTCCAGTTGCTGGAGGTGTCTGCTGAGGTACATCCCACAGGGGCCATTGTACTCAATTGTGAGGCTGATGAAGGATGACTGAAGAGGCACGATGACCTCCCCTGATCTAGATGTGACTACCTTCATGATTAGGTGGGTATATGGTATGTTTCTGTAACCACAACAGCCACATGGTTGTCAAATGCAAGATATCTATCAACTTGTGTCCCCAGGTCTCTTATTACTTCTAAAGTACTTAATGGGTTAACACCTATGTAGTACTTGGTGGGCACTTACTGTTTATCCACAGGGGATGACTATACACTTTTCTGCATTTAGCTTGAAGACATGGCTCTGGCACCAGTTGTCTGTTTCTATGTGGCCCTTTTGTAGGATGCTTGTATCAGCTGGAGGGTCAGATATGGTGCCCAGTTTGTAGTCATCTGCAAACTTGTTCAGACACAGTCCTTCCATGTTGGCCTGTACATATGGGAAATATATACCAAACAAGGGAGGTCCCAGGACTGAGCCTTGTGGGATGCCAGTTGTAGCTGGTTTGTAGTCTGACATGGCTGCAGCATTTCTGACCATGTCAGTTCTGTCCTTGAGCTGGTTTGCAACCCATCTACTGACATAGAGGTTTATATTTAAGCTGGTGAGCTTATCTATAATGAACACGTGGGGTATTGTATGGAAGGCTTTTGCAAGGTCCAGATAGGCTGTGCGGACCACATTCCCCTCATCAATGGCCTTGATGACTGTTTCAAATGAGTCAAACATGTTTAAGGGGCAGGATCTGCCCTTAAGAAAGCCACACTGGGTAGGGTCCAGTGTCTGTAGGTCCCCAATATCTTTATTTCTGAGGTCCATGATGATCCTTTCCATAGCTTTGCAGACCAAGCCTGTCAGGATTCTGGGGTGATAGTTTGCAGTATCCATTCAGGCACCACCTTTGTGGAGAGGGACCACTGTTGCTGTACACTGCTCTTTGGGTACATATCCTGTGGTAAGGCTGAAATTGAGCAGTAGTGTTATCTGGCGTTCCATTCTTCTTGGAGTTCATGTTGGACGCAGCCCAGGGCACCATCTCATACCACTGATGCTGTGTGTTTTGCTTTGAAGATGCTGGCTGTTACCTCAGCATCTGCAATGTCAGGGGGCCAGCACTCTGCTGGGATAGATATTTGGCATTTTGGTGGGGGGGGGGGGGAGTTTGCACTGAACCTGTCAGGGTGGATGTTGGCAATGTGTGTGGGTTTGGTGTATTGTTTGTAATATTTGAGTAATTCAGAGCATATCTGTGAATTCCCACCAAGGTTCCTACCATCAGTTAAGAAAGCCTTGTGATTATCCTTAGTGTCCTGTACAATTTGTATCTTCATAGGTTCATAAGTTCATACTAGGTTATCTGCCCTAGGGCATTTATAAGCCTAGCCAGTGTGTGTGTGGCTTTCGCCACCCCTTGCTATGTGAATATTATGCCCATTTAGGGTTTACTTTACTGTGCCTCTGTCTAGACGTGACACAGTGATGACCCCCAGTATAAATCTACGATCTCCCATCCACTCGTCAAGATTCCTCTTGAAGAGAGTCAGTGAGGGGCTCTGCCTAACATGGACTGGGATTCTGTTCCAGAGTGTAAGGAGCCTCTGGGTTATGAATCTGTCCCTCCAGCACATCCTATTTATTTATGTGTTGAGGTTGAAATCTCTTGCTCTCATGGCTCTGATGGATTTGGATTTTCTGAGGTGGAGCATGTCCATTAATTCTGGATTGGACATGGCCTTGTACATCGGGCATACATTGCCTCTGAGTAGGCAGTATGTGACTGCATACAGCTGGGGTTTCTTCAGCCGGGCAGCATATGACAAATATTTGAGACCCTTTATCCTCTTGGTGAGGTACTTTTGAGGTCTTTCTAACTGCTGCAGGTGTCGGGTAAGCTACATCCCAAATGGGGCATTGTACTCAATTATGGGCCTGATAAGAGAAGAGTATAGGGGCACAATTACCTCTCTTGATGTAGATGTGAATCCTTTCATGATAAGGTGGCCAGTATAGAAGGTCTTCCTAGCCACCTTGGCAATGTGAGTGTCACATGAGAGGTTACTGTCCACTTGTGTCCCTAGGTCCCTGATTACTTCTTCCATACGTAATGGATTACCACCTATGAGGTAATTTGTGAGTACCTTGTTTGGTATTTGGAGAGACATTCATACTCTCCAGTGTCTTCAGGAAGGCTGAGTGGGGTTCCTGGGTTTGAGAGGGTGGTCTGTAGCATGCTACAAACTGTACAGCAGTTATGCCTATGGTTAGTTGCACATGGATGGTCTCTGATGCTTCGTGCATTGTCAGTAACCTGGAGGTGTGGGTATCTTTGATGCATATGGATACTCCCCCTCCTTTTGTGGTTTGGTCCAGGTTTTGGGGCCGAAAAGCATGATATGAGGTATAACCTGGTAGTGCTGGGGTGCTCTCAGGAGCCTTGATGCAGGTTTCCGTCACTGCACAGACATCGATGTTCTCCATACTGGGGAGGGCCTCGAGAGCGTGCATCTTGAGGTTTAGACTTCTGGCGTTGAGCAGCATTACACTTATATTTTTTTCCACTTATGTTTTCTAGGGAGGTGGGTTTGTCTTTTCAGCCTTGCCTACAAAAGGCACTATGGAGGTGGCAAGAGCCTTAGCCAATATCCAGATGCCCAGGGGTGACAGGTGCAAGCCATCCCTGGTAAAGCAGCGTGGCTTGTCAAGCATGTCATCCCAAGCAGACAGACATTGGATCCCCTTGGATTGACACCAGTAATTGAGCCAATTGTTAAAGCTGATCATTCTGTGTTTGTACTGTGGCATCATTCTTGGTGAGGGTAGGATGCTGCTCAGGGTCAGGGTCATACCGGCCTGGGCTACATAATCGGAGAGCTCCTCTATGTCTCTTTTCATGTAGTCCAGGGAGGTACGTCTCAGGTCATTCACACCAGCATGGACAATGAGTGAGTCATATTTGTACTTGCTTTGGAGTGACCTGCGTGCTTGTGTTAGGTGGCAGATTGTAGCGGCCTACAGGCGGCTTACTGTAACCTTTTCCTTGTTCAGTCTGGTGAGCGGGACATCAGTGTGTCTGACTATGGAGTCACCTATTACAAGTGTATCAGGCATGTTGTTTGTCCTTAAGGGCTGTGACTGTTTGGCACACTGACTGTGTGTACTATGTGTTGAATGTGCTATGTTTTGAGGTAGTGGTTGCTTGGGTGTCTGCTTTGGAGGCCTCTGTTGATTTTGTGGATTTTTAATTAGAGCGTTTATTTAATTAGAGTGTGTTTATGTCTTTGGTTTGCAGTTGTGATAGGTCTATGTGAGACTGGGTTTGTGGTGTGTGTGGTTACCTTCTCCTCCTGACTAGTTTTGACAGTACTGAGTTGAGAGAGGTCGGCCTCCAGTTTGGATAAATGGTTGCATCTCTCACATATATTTGTATCTCTTGGGGGGAGGAGGGGGTTGTCTGTGTACATGGGGCAGGTGTAACATTGCCTCAAGATTCACAGATTCAACATGTTGTAGCAGGCCTTAGTGGATTTTATGTGTGGTCATATTTTATTGCCATAATACTGATCAGAGATTACTTCCCTTTTTGGGATTTGCTCTATCATGTAGTAGCTTCCTCCTTCTCTTGCATGGTTTGGTAATGGCTGGGGTCCACCAGGCCAGATGCCTGCATGTATGGAATTGGGTCTTGGTTTTATTTGGGATTGCATAATCCATGCATTCCTGACAGTGTTCATAGAATGCATTTATAAAGGGTTCTGAGGTGTGGCCCATATTTTCCACAGGCACAGGGCCTTTAATGGATTCCACATCAGTTTTGAGGAGTGCAACATTTGCTTTACACATGTTTTTCACTGTGGTTTTCTGCCCAGGAACTGGGGTCAGGATGTGAATATCCAGTGTGATTACTCTATGGTCTGATCTTACCAGTGAGGGATACACTTCTCATCTGGCCATAGAGTACCCATGTTGCTGATTATCACATCCAATATGCTTACCCCTCTTGTGGGAGTGGTAAGTTGTTCCTGAGCATTTTGGTTTATGAATTCTAGGAACCTTTGGCCTAGGGTGTTGGAGCAAGAATAATGCTCCCAGTCTATATTTGAGTATTTTCAGTCGCCCAATATAATGTTGTTTGGAGAGCTTGATATTTTCATGTGTTCCGACGTAGGCCAAGTGCAGTTCCTGGCGTTAGGAGGGTAGTCTGTAGCAGGCTACAAACTGGGAGGCAGTTTTAGCCACTGTTACTTGACCGTGGATAGTCCATGCTGCTTCTTGTTGTGGTACCAACATGGGGGTGTGGTTATCCTTGACAATTATTGCTAGTCACCCTCCTTTTGTAGTTTGTTCCATGTTTTGGGGCTGTAAAGCACGGTATGAGGTGTAACCTGGTAGTGTTAGGGTGCTCTTGTGAGCCTTGACCCACTTTTCTGTTACAGAACAGATATCAACATTCTCCATGCTGAGGGGAGTTTAGACTGCACGCATCTTGCAGTTTAGACTTCTGGCATTGGGTAGCATTACGTCTAGGTTCTTATCCCTTGTGATACCTATGGAGGTGGGTTTGTGTTTTGAGCCTTACCTATTCAAGGCACGGGTGGGGTGACAACAGCCTTTGCCAGTATCCAAAAGGCCAGGAGTGATAGGTGCACACCATCCCTAGCAGGTGGAGCATTGTGTCTTGCTCAGCATGTCATCCCAGGCTGGCACGCATTGGATCCCCTTTGACTAACAGCAATACTTAAGCCAATTATTGTAATTGATCATCTTGTCTTCATATTGTGGCATCATGCTTGGTGAGGGTAGAATGTTAGTCAGGGTCATCAAGTTTGCATATACTACATGGTGTTACATTGCTTAACACATGGCAATCATGCCTCAGGTGGTGCTGCAGGGCTGTCTATGTTGGATGCACATACTATACTCCCTGTACATGTTTGAAAGCAGGTTGTGTTAACTTAGGCATCCCTTTTACTATATGTGTGAGTCAGAGAGAGGTATCATTTCCAGGGTTCCTACTGAGCCAGTGTATGTGCTATGTGTTGCCGCTTTGCCAAGGCCAAGGCATACTGGGCACGCCTCCTTCTGCCTACTGGGGCAGGCTCAGGTTGTTCCTCCTCCGAGTCACGCTCTGCCTGTGATTGGCTTGGCAATGGTGGGGGGCTGTTTGGCCCAGCCCTATGGTGGTCCTGCTGCAGCTGTTGTCGCAGAATCATATTATGTAGCATAGCACATACCATGACAATTTGGGTACATGTAGTTGGTGAGTACTGCAAGGCTCCACCAGATGTGTCCAGGCACCGGAACCGTGACTTGAGCAGCCCAAACACACGCTCGATTACATTTCATGTTTGTGCGTGTGCCTCATTATGGCGTTCTTGTTTAGGTGTGTGTGCATTTCTGATGGGTGTCATCAGCCACGGCTCCAGTGCGTAGCCAGCATCCCTCACTAAGTGACCATGTGGGATGTCCCCATTGGCAAATGTCTGGTACAGCTGTGTTAAATGCCAGATATGGGAATCATGGTAGCTTCCAGGGCAGCCAGCACACACATTCATTATTATGCCCTGGGCATCACACATGACCTGGCAGTTGATGGAGGGGAAGCCCTTGCGGTTAATGTAGGCCCTACCCCGCTCACCAGCTGGTGCTTTGATGCATATATGCGTGCAGTCTATTGCACCCACCACATCAGGGTATTCTGCTATTTGCTGAAAGAGACACATATTGCTGGCCAATACCTCACGGGAATTGGGGAAATATACATGATCACCAATATGTGCTGACATGGCATCCAGGAACTGGTGCAGTACCCTGGATGCTGATGCCTGTGATATCCCCATCATATCACCAGTTGGTCTCTGGAAGGTACCTGTTGCTAGTATTCTTAGGCCAACACATACCTTGGTTTCCACTGGGATGGGTTCCCCTCTGTTGGTTCTGTGTGTGAGGCGTGGCCTGCACAGCTCAACAATTTGCTGTAGGAGGTCTCTGTCCACTCTATAGCGCTCTACTATCTCCATCTCATGTAAATTTGGTAGGTGACCCTGGGCCTGTACACTCTTCTCCGTCTCCTCACTGTGTGTTGTCCGGCAGCATTTGCATAGTCACCACCCTCAGCAAGTTGCATATGTCTCCTTATAACAGCTATGGCAGCCACTAGCATTTTTGGTCTGAGTGAAGCTTTTTCAGTTTTCACTTCTAATAGCTTACTCCTCTGTTGCAGTGTCTCTTGAGAGAAACATTCTGCACTGTTGTTTGCAGAGTTTTAAGTGCTGGGCTGGGCTACTGTTCTGCCTGTGTAATTGCCTGCTTCTGATTGTTTTCACCTGCTAGCTCTGCCAGTAATCCCTGCTAGCTTCCTACTATTTCTCATGCTTCCTTTTTCCCTTCTGTTTCCTCAGGGGGGAGCGACGCGCATACCAGCGAATACACGCTCACAGCGGCTAACACGCGCGCACACATGCTTAGACGGACTAGAATCTGCTTATTTGGGTTAAAACACGCGCACACCAGTGCAAACAAGCTTACAGGTGTTTAAACAGGCTCCTACATGCGTATTCTGCCTTAAACGCACGCACTCACGCTTACACGCGCGCACTCTCTCTTACTCGTGCCTACCAGCGCGCACACGCACGCATGCACGCCCGGCAAGAAACTTTGGTGTTATCCATAGTGTACACCTTCCATTTCTTGGCTTTCCCATGCCTACTTGTTGACACTCCTCTTTCCATGATGTGTGACTGACATCTTTCACATGCCACTGTGCTCCAATGAGCTGCATTTCTTTCATACATTCCCCCCTGTGATGTCACCTATCTCCTACTCTGTTACTCCCCCTTATCCTACTCCTACACTGCACGGAATGTGCTCATTTCCTATGTGACAGTACGATTCACTATCCTACCACTCATTTAGATGGGATTGCCTACTAATGCTTAGTTACATGTCTTACACTCAGCTTCCCCCCTTAGCAACCCCTACTCGGTGGTCATGTTGTTTTCAGCCTGCTATTCCCTTACATTATAAATTCATGCTTTTGTGTGTTTAATTTTTTTATTTTTCTGTTTTTTTATAGCGCAGCCCATTTGCACGGCGCTGCGCTACGTTTAAACATCGGCGATCGCCAAAAAAAAAAAAACATTTTTATTTTACTTTTGCATCGGGGTACGTTGCCAGTGGCCACATATTTGGCCATTGGCATGCTGTCTGGGACATTTGCAACCTTTATTTGGAGCTGACAAGGCTCCATTGTGTTATTTGCAGAACGGTACTCAGTTATCAACTGAGTACATTTCTGCAGATAACCAGACAACCATAAAAAAAATCAGGAACAATAATAAATTCAACGCCTCCATTTTTCAAACTGAACTTAAAGCCCACAACTGGACAATACTCAAGTCTCTTCCTCTTGAAGAGGCAGTTATCTACTTCAACACCACCTTCCTCAAGATTCTAGATTCCCATGCTCCAATACAGTCCATTAGAACTAAAACCAAAACCGCACCATGGCTCTCTAAGGAAACAAAATCCAAAATCCTATCTAGAAACAAGATGTGGGTCACATGGCGTACCTCTAAAGACCCACACTCCCACCAAACCTTCCGGCAACTTAGAAATTAAACTAAAAGAATGATCTTAAATGATAAAAAAAACTTCTTCCTCCACCTCCAACACAAACACCTTAATAATCCACAAAAATTCTGGGCAGGCTTAAACAAGCTCCTGCACCCAGGCCAGGCAACCACCCCACTCCAACAACTTGCAAACAACAGTGCCCTGTAAACATTGCTAACACATTCAATAGTTTCTTCACAGAAACTATACAATCCCTGCACACAATTCAAACAAACAACCAGCCCACTCCACTACCCATGCCAGCAGAATACTACAACTACATCAGATCATCTATTTACCTTCGATCCAGTACCCATATCCTTTATAACATCTCATCTTAAAAACTAAAACCCACTAAGCTAGCAGCTGACCTTCTCCCAGCTGAGTTTCTGCAAAAAGCAGCTGAGGCCATTTCCTATCCGTCTCCATAATCATAAACCGTGCCTTGTCAGAAGCCTTCATTCCCTCCATATGGAAAATGTCCCACATTATTCCTCTCCATAAAGGTGGTAGCTCACTAGAGCTAACCAACTACAGACCTATAGCTATACTCTCACCCCTGGCCAAAATTATGGAAAAGTGTGTCCACAAACAACTGATGGAACACCTCACCAAAAATAAAATTCTAGCCAACTCCCAACATGGCTTCAGGCCAAATCACAGTACCACATCAGCCCTACTATCCTTTTCTAATACCATCAATAACTTCAGAAACAGTAATAAACTATCATCTGCTCTTTTCTTAGACCTCTCCAAGGCCTTTGATATGGTGAACCACATTCAACTCCTCCATACATTAAAAAAACTATCACTCAGCAATTCCACGCTGAAATGGTTCCAATCCTACCTGTCCAATAGGCAACAGGCTGTTCTATGGCAGGACAAATTATCTACATGCCTACCTGTTATACTTGGAGTTCCCCAAGGATCTATTCTTGGCCCTCTTCTCTTCACCATCTTTGTTAATGACCTGCCCACAATCACCCCCATGCCACATGCATTCAATATGCAGATGATTCGACTATCATCAGCACTGCCTCCAACCTGGCAGACCTCACTGCTTCAACCCAAGACACCTTCAACCTAATAGAAAAATGGTTCTCAAGTCGACAACTATTTCTCAACCCCAACAAAACAAAACTACTTACTTTCTCACCCACTAACAAGACTCTTCCCCCCACCTTCTCTATTACATCCTCCAATGGAATCACTATATCACCAGATGCTCACACAAAGCTATTAGGTGTTACCATTGATAACTCCCTTAAATTTGACACCCATTTCAATCTTACCATCAAAACCGTCAATAAAAAGCTTGGCTCTCTCTATAAAGTAAAACACTTTCTCACTCCTCACGCTAAAATTACAATTGCCAGCACACACCTACTATCAACTCTTTTCTATGCCTCCCCCCTTCTTTACAAACCTAAACAAGACAACCCTTAACAAACTTGCTTCTTGTTACAATCACATAGCTAGATTTGCCACAAATTCCACCTTTAGAACGCACCACTGCACTAACTTGAAGCAACTAGGGTGGTTAGAGTTTTCCAGCCATCTCCATTTCAACCAACTCAAAATGGCTCACCAGATACTGTATCACCCAGAGAAAACACCAGCTCTGAAAAACATCATTCACCCCTATATTAACTTGCAATCTTTACGCTCCTCCAATAAGATCTTAGCTCAAACTACCAAAGCCAATAATTCTGCTGGGGATTCTCTATTCTCAAACTTTGTAGGTAAAATGTGGAACTCCCTACCGACCATGCTCACCTCAGAACCCTCACTCCTACAATTCAAAAAAAGCTTAAACCCCATCTCAATACTCTCTGGCAATGTCCCTGTTCCAAACCTGATTAACCACTATCATTTACCCTTCTCTTACCTCACTATCCTTAACCGCTTTTTAACAAGGCGCCTCGCCTTTGTAACTGACCTATGTTTTTTTTTATTATTTGCTGCTGTTGTTTTTTTTTCCCAAGATGTGATGTATCTTTATATTGTATTTAGAACTCAACTATCTTGTTCATATGTCTGTTATGTACTTGGAGCTTTTCTCCCCGGGCCTCCGCTGAAAATGGACATGTATCCAGTCGGACTCTCCCGGTTAACAAATGTAAAATAAAATAAATAAATAGATAACATGGCTCTTACTCGGGCAGGTTTCTGCTTCCTGGATCACAAAATTACCTCATTTGCATGCCTTTCGGCTGCAAGTGAAGTAATTAGCATATCCACGCCCTGTCCGTGTAAGAGCCGTTTTAGGTGCTCTCTTACACGCACATACAGGCTGTTCCTGGATCGCGATGGCTGCATGGAGTCTTACAGTACTCTTAGACTCCGTGCAAGCCATCGTGAATCCTTCCCCATGTCTTGCCTTTTTCTTTTAGTGTTGTTCAGAGATGAGGGAAATGCCAGGAAGTAGGATTATGTCTTTTTTTTGAGGATGAATGGAATACCTGTTGTGGAAGTCAAGAAGTGTCCACAAGAGCACTATTGTTTTCAAGATGTTGCAGTTATGAATGCCAATCATTAAAAGTCAGTTCAAATAGTAATGGGAGGTGAGTTTTTAGAAATGACACATGAAACATTGGACCCTGGCAGCTTAAGTGCCTTCACAGCAGGAGCGGCCTTAGGTCAACTGGTGCCCTAGGCAAAAGGGGTCCACGGCGCTCCCCCACCACACCACCCAGTGCCCCCATCTTGGTCTACCTACACCAAATAAATACAGGAAAAGTGCCCCTACTACAGCAGCGCCCTAGGCAGCCACCTAGTTGGCCTATGCCTAAGGCCGGCTATGCTTCACAGATAAGATACCACTAATGACAAAGCAATAAAAACTTGTGCCAGTATCTGAGTCTTGAAACATTCAAGGGTATTTTTAGGACCCAATCAAGGAGAACATGTTCATCACACTTAGTATTTGAAATGAAGAGGAACTAATTTGAATGAGAAAATATCGAGCAACATAAATTCCAGCTGCATTGTGGATATTATTTGAAGTTACATTGATAAATACACTGAGATCACAACTGCACAGGATATTTATTGGTAAGATATGCAATACCACTTGGGGAAGATGGGTTGATATGGGCCATTCAGAATTTAAGTTTAAGATACTCAAAGAGACAGGACAGAATCATGGTCCGAGATGGTGAAGGAGTTGGCAATCATAATACTCAACATTTGTTTAGAAGCAAATAAAACAATCCAGCAACCTATTTTGTCAATAGGTCTATGACTCAAAAGAGTAAGCCATTCAAAATGGTAATCATGCCGGCTTAATGTAATTTAACCAATGGCTGAGAATGAGTAAAATTTCTGATGTTAAGCTACTTTAATGCCACTGTGAACAGAAATGATTGCAGCAGAGAGATCCCTGTTTAGTTCAGCATCATAAGGCCATAAACATGTTAAGAATTTATAGGTATTCTATAAATATATATATATATATATATATATATATATATATCTATATAGACATTGCAAACAGTCCTTTTAATCATTGCTTTAACCTGTACATTTAATTTAATAATGATTTTTTAGTGATACATACCACATAATACATACACACACACACACACATATATATATTTATATACACACACACACATATATATTTATATACACACACACACACACACACACACACACACACACACATATATATATATATATATATATATATATATAAAATTGTCTCATTAAATATGGAATGCTCAAACAAGCCAATGAAAAAGTGACCATTTTATAACAAATCTAAAATAAACACACCTCTATACCCTTCTGCTAATTATAAGCACTGAGAACACACAACAGTGGGGTAAGGTTAAATTCCTGATCTCGTACAAAAAACTGCTGGCAAAACCAACATTAGCAAGAAGGTTCTGTCATATGAGCTTTGTCCATTTAAGGCAGAATGTGTACTTATGTGAAGGTAATTATTGTTGGCAGCAGCAATAAAACGATAATAAAAAAGTAATCACCTATAATTCAGAAGACTGCATCAATGAGAAAGGTACATGTTCTTCATAATGTAGTTAAAGGACAATTATGAAGCAAAGACGTAAAGGAGTAATGTCACTTATATGGCATGTAAAGCTGATGGTGATTACAGGGATGGTGGGATAAGGGTGTGGATTAGGGTGGCAGTTGGGAACTCATGAGTAATTCAGCTGGTCTTGACACACTATCATGCACGTGACAAGGTAGTGAAGATAGCTAAAGTTATCACTAGTGCAAGCCTTAGACACTGATATAATACCTAAATGCAGCTAAAGATGTAGTTTCTCAAAATAACTCCAAACGGGTTCACAAATTAAAACTTAAATATTATATATTATTATTATAATTACATTTATATGTATTATCATTATTATTATATAATTATTATATATAATACATATAATATTACACTAATATAGCTATATATCTATTTTATATATATATATATATATATATATATATATAGAGAGAGAGAGAGAGAGAGATATTCAATATGTAAGATAAGTAATATGCAATAAATTCTTGGACAGTTGACAAGATGATTGGTTCAAAACAAAAGATGCAGTATTTATATAAGAATAAATAATTTATTGCTTATAAAGTAGCAATTAATATATTATGCATAACTGAAATATAATGTGTAGGATTCAGTTTGTTGCGAAGGACTAGCACTTGAGAGGTATCTTAATGAGGCACTGAATGCAAATTTGATATAAACCAGGTAGAATGTCATTTGCATGGCAACAGTTCTTAACAAGTAAAGTGTACTGAGTTTTAAACAAAAAACAAATATGTAGAGTGACAAATATAACCAGAGAGAAAATCCAGTGGTAGCTGAACAAATTAGTTCTCTCTCAGAAATTAAATGTGCTTTGAAATATAATTGAAGCAACATAGTTTGAGTTATCTTATATTCAATGATAATCATTGGTGGTAATTTAAACATTTTGAGGTTTATTCAGGAAAATTGAAAGCTAACAGTTATAATGCCTGTCTACAAAGGTAACCATAAAGAATAATAAATATGCCACTCTTTAAATTTGAACAAACCTCACTGCATAAAATAAATTATTTTCAAAGAGTGTGTAGCATTTCCTGTGTACTATATGCCTAGCTGCTGTAATGCCATGAATTTGTGCTGTATGTTTCCATTAAAAAAAGTAATAGCTCATATTATGTGGTCGAATTTGAGGTACAGCAGTTCGGCTACTTTTGTTTTACAGTATTTTCATTTGTGAGCATGTGTGCTTCTCTAGCATTGTGCTTGTCAAAAAAGATGCAGTAAATCATCTTGCATTTAAGAAAGTAGTAATAATGCCATACTAGGTAACACAGCGGTTAAGGTATTCGCTTCCATGCACAGGGTACAACTTTTGATCCTGACCTCCGGCCAATGCCTGTTTGGCCTTTGCATTATAACACTGGACCCCACCCAGTTTGGATTCATGAAGGGCCGATCTTGTCTCCCGAACCTGATTGACTTCTTCAAATCAGTCTCCAGAGCTGTGGACGAGGGTAAGGTGGTCCACACAGCCTTTCTGGACCTCTCCAAGGCCTTCGACACCATCCCCCACTCTGGAATCATAGATAAACTTACTAAGCTGAGTATAAATCCCTACATCACTCGATGGGTTGCCAACTGGCTTACTGACAGAACCCAGATTGTAAAAGTAGCCAACTCCGAATCCAGCTCCAGACAGGTGACAAGTGGAGTACCTCAGGGTTCAGTGCTGGGACTGCTCTTGTTTGGCATCTACTTCTCTGAAGTACAGGCCAACACTAAGGGACTCTGACTAACAAAGTTCACAGATGACTGCAAACTGGGAGCCATTATTGAATCCCCAAATGATGTGGATATTCTACAAAAGGGCCTTAAAGAAACAGATGATTGGTGCCAGAGACATAGGCTCAAGCTTAATGCCAAGAAATGTATAGTTATCCCCTTTGGGAAAAAACATGTACCCATGAATTACCACATAGGTGGCAGTACACTAAACACCGAAAGTGTGATGAGAGACTTAGGGACACAGGTGGACAGTGGTCTCACCTTCAATAACCAAATCGCCACAACATGCAGGAAATCCTTCTATGTGGCACACCTCATCACTAAGGGCTTTTCATCCAGAAAAAAGGAGGTCATTGTCCCACAGTACTCATCCCTCATTAGACCCATTATAGAGTACAATGCCCAATTTGGTATGTACCTCACAAGCCATCTGCAATAGCTGGAAAGGCCGCAGAAATACCTCACTAAAAGAATCACAGGCCTAAAGCAGATGCCCTATGCTGACCGTCTAAAAAAACTCCAGCTATACTCTGTGGCATATTGTCTACTCAGAGGTGATCTCTGCTTAACATACAAGGCCATGTCAAACCCTGAGCTGTTGGACATGCTCCACTTAAAGAAAATCCCAATCCCTCAGAGCCACACGCTCCAGGGATCTAAACCTTGTCATCACAATGAACAAAACATGCTGGAGGGATAGGTTCCTGACCCAGAGACTCCCCATACCCTGGAATAGATTGCCCATACATGTCAAGCAGAGCGCCTCCTTGGCCCTCTTCAAAAGGAACCATGACAATTGGATGGGAGATAGGAAATTCACCCCGGGGATCATGTCAGTCGCCCTGCTATACAGGGGTCCAGGGAAGTAAATATTGTGGGAAGAAATATCCAGGGAATTGTTATGGCTAGGCTTGTATAGGCCCTAGGGCCTATAGCTTAGAACCAACCTATGAACCTATGCAGGTACAAGACTACCAGAGAAAGGGTAAATAAAAGTATTTGTAAAATTCACTGCGGAGAACTTGCGATGTCTCAAAAAAAAAAAAAAAAAACAAAAAAAAAAACAAAAAAAACATGGCAACGACTTTTTCTGCCATATATTCCACTCATCATTTTTATCTTAACTCTTACAAAAAGAATAATTTTACATGTATGGCATCAATTTTACCAGTGTTACAGAAACTGAACCCTTTAATTTGGAAATTCTGATGCATGTCTCTTTATAGCACTTAAAGATCTCTCTGTTCTCTTTGTCTTCTTCTGGAATGTTTTGCACATTGCAGCATCCTACGGTGGCCCAAGAGGTGAGTTTCTGAGTGCTGTTTAGTCACTAAAATGCTGCTTATTTGCACACATACACAGGCAAGGTGCAGCAATAGTAAAGGTCACTAAATGCCATTTATATAAATGACCCATGTCAAAGATAATGTCTCTCGTAAACAGGACGTTTTGCCGAAACACTGAAACAAATATATTTTCACTCTTCTTCAAAGACGGAATCATGTTTGCAAATAACATTCAGAGTACAAGAATGTTCATCTGTGACCACATTTACTGCTCATTAAAAGTTGCAATACTTAAAAATATTCTAAAGCAAACCTGCTTATGAAAGCAGAGAGGTTACACTTGGGATATGGAAATGGTTGTGTAATCCCTAAGAGAAACATGGCATTTACTGTTGGGATGTTCTACTAGCAGTTTTTGAATGACCTTGAAAAACAGGTGTTTAGATTACTCAACACAATGATTTTCACACAGGCTGGGGTATGTCAGCTATATTTAACACATAACTAAAATTAACAATGCTGAAAATACATAGCAGGAATGTAGTGGATAATACTGTAAAACTACAGTAAACACCTTTTGTCTCATACAAATTTTAAAGAGACTTCTGAGTGTGAAGTTTGACCTTGAGCATTATACTATTAACTCTGATTATGTGTGTTCTCTTACCAGTGACCTTTGTAATAATGATGTAAAAACAAAAACTAATATCTGAAAAGAATGTAAGAATATTCTGCAAATCTAACACATTGCAAAACCTTAAAGACTCTCCTTGGGATTCTGAAAGGCTTAGCACACTGAAAAAACTTTGTCCTCTGCATTATAGTTGAGTGATTCAGAAATAGATATTTTGCTACAGGAATGACCCAGCCTATAGCTCAGATTGAAGTCTTCTTGGTAATGCTGCATGGAAATGCAGCAGTCGAGGGCAATAGCTGATGTTAATTAGTCATTTGCTCTTCCAAGAAATATTACTGTCATCAGAATAGCACAGTGATTCAGATCATAGCTTTACTGTGCATTTTGGGATGTGAAATAGAAAAAATGTACATCGCCTTTTGATGGAGTACACCAATTTACTTCAGTGGAAAGATCATGGCTTTTAATCCCAGTTTGGCTATGCACTGAGAAGCTTGTGTCAGAATGTAGTGGGTGTGTGACAGAATGCCTCTAGGGGTATGTTTGTAGCTGTGTGTTTGTGTATGTGTGTCTGACTGCATGCCTGTAGGAGTATGTTTGCAGGTGTGTGTGCATGCGACTGCATGCTGTAGGGGTATGTTACATGTGTGTGTGTGTGTGTGTGTGTGTGTGTGTGCCAGACTGCATGCCTGTAGGGGTATGTTGCACGTGTGTGTGCGTGTGTGTGCGTGCGTGTGTGTGTGCGTGTGTGTGTGTGTGTGTGTGTGTGTGTGTGTGTGTGTGTGTGTGTGTGTGTGTGTGTGTGTGCATGTGTGAGACTGCTGGCAGAGGGAAACATTAGCCTGGGGTTGGTCTGTTGTACAGTCTTCAGTTCAGGGACATGATTATGAGATACTAAAAAGCTGCTAATGAGTGTGACTTTATCACATCTCTGAATCACAGATTGTCTCTCTCACCCCACTGGGTAGTATGGAGTTGCCCAATTAGCACTGGCAGTGGTAACCTTTCTGAATTCCAGCATCTAATATTCATTTTGTCATTGCTAATTTCTTTCTGCTGTTTTTAAGGTGGTGAATGTTAATTTTATAGTTTATAACACCTATGGGTCATAGAATGACTAGGTTTCTTACTTGGCTGGCTTTTATACTTAACACATGTAGACGGTCCTGTTTTTACATTAATACATCACTGGCCAAACCTGCATGAAAATCTGTGTCCTGCAGTAAACTGAACAAATACTGGAACCGAGTATCAACATTGCCCATGAGGGTACTGGACTAATTCAGATGTAATGTTTTCAGAGTGAAGTAAAGCTGTGAAGCAATAGACAAGAGGGTCTGTTTGGTGTG
This sequence comes from Protopterus annectens, assembly GCF_019279795.1. Lineage (NCBI taxonomy): Eukaryota > Metazoa > Chordata > Ceratodontiformes > Protopteridae > Protopterus > Protopterus annectens. The sequence continues at coordinate 922,499,950 of NC_056737.1, read as the reverse complement.
GTATGATAAAATACATATGAACATATTAACTGTATCAAAACAGAAAAAAGATAACAGAAATACATTTCAGGTGGCTGTTACTCTTTTTGCAGAGAATTATTTTAGGTTTGTGAGTGCTGTTTGTATGGATGCTGGGTCATCACTGCCATTGCTAGTGCTACTATAATTTTTGTGTACGTTTGAAACATGTCATCTGGTTGTCTGACTACAACTGTGTTAAGTACTGTGATCTGAATAACATTGTGTGGTGCTGACTGTCATTATGTGGTACAAACACTTATGGCCACTTAAATTTCATTCAGAGACATAGCAAAACTGACTTGTCAGAATTTTATACTTTAATTCTGCACAGTCCTTGGGCAGCTAGCTACACTGAAAGGAAATCTAAAGCATACTGTCAGCCCAAGAAGAATTTGTGATATGTAAGACGTTTGTTTTCACCAGAAATCAAAGGACTTCCCAAAAATAAATCTATGCATATGTCACTGAACTGAGACACTGGGCACATGATTGTGAATTTGAACATCTGCTAGGCTCCTTGGGCAGGAGCAAGAGGGAGCAGTAGTAAGACACATTCAAGGTGGTGCACGGTTCTAAAAATCTCGGTTTGTACCTCTAAACCTGAGTACTGCTGTTCATGTGTATGTTTGGGGCCAGATATGAATTACATTTAGCATTTCAAGAACGTATGTGTAGTATAAATTTGATATAAAGAAAGCACTGTTGCAGCTGGTAATTAGTATGTTTACTCTATGGTGCTGCGGTAGCATTGTCACCTCACAGTAAGATGTTGTCCTGTTCGATTCTCAGCTAGAGCATCTTCTGTGTGGAGACATGCGTGAATGGGCATACCTTCATTGAAGGTTGTGCGTCAAGGCCGGCACCTCGGCAAGTAAAAGTCTACTGCCAATCATTAGTGGACCGGAGTTCCACTGTGGCGACTCCTAACCGGGAAAGGCCGAAAGACACAACTCCATAAACCTGAGATTTATTAATAAATAACCAAATCCTAAATCATTTTTTTTATTAAAGCCAAAGCAGGAAAAGTAAGCGTCTAAAAAAATAGGAAGCGACTTAAGATTTAAAATGCGGAGCGCTTAAACTTGTATATTTGAAATGTTTCTTTCTGGATCTAGCATCAGGAGTTAATACGCCGTGGTTTGAGAAGTAAGGAATGGCAAGGCGAACATATTACTTTATTAAACTGGTATGCTGAAGCAATGCCTGAAGTTATATTAGTGTTATTTATTTATTTATTGTTATACCTGAATAGCCTTACTGGGACACACCAAGTTGACATTTGCAAGGGAGACCCAAACTACTAATACTAAACCTGAATCTTGCAGACTTCTAACCCTTCAGTTATACATTTTAAATATATACTTGAAATTTGCTCACACTATATAAATCTATAGATTTTCTAGTGTTTGTGCAGATTCTGAAACTGGTATGCCTGTCATGTAATTGTTTCTTACACCACAGAGCACAAACTATTTTGTTGCTGATTAAGGAGCCTAGCAGATGTTCAAATTCACAATCATGTGCCCAGTGTCTCAGTTCAGTGACATATGCATAGATTTATTTTTGGGAAGTCCTTTGATTTCTGGTGAAAACAAATGTCTTACATATCACAAATTCTTCTTGGGCTGACAGTATGCTTTAGATTTCCTTTCAGTGTAGCTAGTTTGTCTTTTTTCCTCTTCTGTTAGAAAGAACATATTAAATAAATTAATGACTTTGTCATCAGCAATATAAAAACATGCCACACTGGACATTCTCTAACATGTCCCTGTGGTCATTCACGGTGAGGTACAGCTCACGTCTTTAAAATAAAGGGCTTAAATTGTCTGCCATTTTCCCTGCAATATTAGAATCTTTGACATTAGGACAGTTACCACACAGAGCTAAAAACTGAAGAAATATTACCAAAAATTGAATCAATACACCAATGTGCTATAACATTTGAAAATATGCATTTCAAACAAAATTGTAATGGATTTTTCTAAGAGGTTAAAATAAATTACTGTTGGGGTTTTGTTAGTAAAAAATTCAAAACCAGAACTCATGAAGAACACATTTACAAGTGCAGCTCTCGTTCAGGCATTCTGTTACAAGAATAAGAGGATATCTGCTACAGCACGGCAGATTAATGCACATGTGAATAAAATTAATGTTGAGACTTTCTCGTTTAAGGCAGGAAACAAAAATGAGTAAAACATCACTTCAGATTCCATGTCAGATCTGCAGTGGTAGAGGCTTGTTCATGGTTACATCAGGCTGGAAAACAGAGGCCTTAGAATACAAGGGAGACACACTGAGGGATGCACCGTTATCAACTCTTTGTTCACAAATGCTAAATCCCTCTCAAAAACATGACTCCCATAAATTCATAGGTAGTCCTTGATGGACCTCTCTCAATTTCTCAAGAGCATTGTCTGATTAAATGACTTGCCCAGAGTTAGACAGTAGACAAATGGAGGCTGGGGGAAATCATATCCCAAACTACAGGGAGCAGCACATCAACAGTCTATACCCTTAAGCAACAGCCTATACCCAATTGCATTAACACTCATTACATGTACCAAGTTTAATTTTTGGAAAGTGTGCAAATTTTCTTATTATTATTCTCATGTGATGCATGGTAACAATGTTTCCATAACTCTAGAAGAATATACTGCTGTGCTACATTTCTTAAGTCATGCATCATTTTGTTTCATTTGCTGTGCACTGCAACACCTCACTTACAAGTTTTGCTGTGTTTTGCTTGTACCACTACATTTATTTATTTTTTCTAGCGTTCCTTTTCTTCCTATTATTTCTTTATATACAATCTGTCTTTTGATGGCCCCAAGAGCATAACAACCTTGTTGTAGCACTTATACTATTGCTATTCTGCATCTTTCAGAATCCAGCATCTTTTTTATTGTATTTATATCATATTATACCATTTTTTTTTGTACAGTGGTAGCATTGTTGCCTCACAGCAAGAGGTTCTCCTGTTCAATTCTTGGCTGGAGTGCCATCTGTGTGGAGTCTGCATGTCCTCCCCGCAGTCGAGTGGCCTCCGAAAGACATGCGTGAATGGGCGTGCCTTCACTGAAGGTTGGGCATCGGGCTGGCAACTACGCACCATAAAAATCTACTGCCAATCATTAGCGGACCGGAGTTCCGCTGTGGCGACCCCTAACCGGGAAAAGCCAAAAAGATAAACAACATATCATTTTTTTTTCAAATTTCCTGTTGACTTTGTATCTGTCTTACACCATACTGAATAATCAAGCTTTTGTTGTTGTTTAACTTGATTTGTATGTTTGTCTGGGCTATTGACTATATGTTTCTTAGTTTTATGGAAATTATCACATTTAACAAAATCTTGCAGATGTTCTTTATTGAGTCAAAGCTTGAAGCTTTTTTCACAACAATTTCCTGTGTAAGTGGGCTCTGTGAAGTAGTGACAGTGTGGCCAACCTGGCTAATAAAATAATAAAATGTAATAAATGAATACGTAAGTAAGCATGCACATGAAAGCACATTAGTAAGATATGCTTTTAGTAATATTACTGTAACAATGAAACTGCTAAGAGGTAATACACATGCCACTCTTGATAATAAGGTAAAAAATAAAAACATTACTCAGGCAATTTTTTGTATTATTATTGTAATAATTTAGCTGAATTACTACACTTTAACCAGAAAAAGAAAATGGAAATTGATAATTGTAAAAAAAAATAAATAAAAATAATAGTAATAAAATAAAATAAAAAAGTTCAGAGTGAAGGGATGTGGATGTCCCTGTTTACTGAAGCCAATAAAAACAGTTTGGTGATTTTTAAACACAGTTTAGAAATGCAGTCTCACATTGAAATTTGATTCTTTTAGTTTCATCTACTTTGCATAAACAAAAATGCAACTCTGTAGTGCAGACAATGTAAAATCAAGGGAAATTTTACATTAGGAAAACATGCTGGCATGTTGAGTATATTGAGTAATATGTGAGAAATTGTAACTGTTGTTTCCTTTCCATTGTTCTTCTTTCAGCTTTTCCCGGTTAGGGGTTGCCACAGTGGAACACCGGTCCGCTAATGATTGGCAGTTGATTTTTATGGTGCCGAGGTGCCAGCCTGATGCCCAACCTTCAATCAAGGCACGCCCATTCACGCATGTCTTTCGAACGCCACTTGATCGCGGGGAGGACATGCAGACTCCACACAGAAAGCGCTCCAGCCGAGTTGTTTCCTTTCCATTATTAGTCTCAAAAGGCTACTTATTTGAAGTATATACTGACCCATAAGCTCAAATCGATAATGATTCTTAGTTTTCTGAAGCTATGAAAGAAGTACAATTGATTAACAATGCAGATAATATATTTCGCAAACTAAACATTTTTTATTTCCTTTGGGAAGATTTGGATGCTTCAGCACAGAGGCAGAGTGATTGAGGAGTCCCTGTGAACATTTCCTTTCTTCTCACAGCCCTAGACTTTGATCAATACATACAATTCTGCAGGGATTTGCTTTTGGGATTTGTTTTTTTCAAAATCATTTTCTGTCCATAACCACAGATTATATTTAGTTTGGCAAGGCTACATATCACTAAACATTTCAGTGATATTCTTATAGATGAAGATGCCGTTGGTTAAAATTTGGAGGATTTTAATGCTTTGTGTTTATTGGTCATTTTTTTTTATGGATGTAAACTGTATGATTAACTGACTATTTTCTATATGCCATATTTTCCCATATTAACTTTATTCTTTCTTCCCTACTGAGATAAAAATACATTTTTGTGACCGTAACAAAAATTATAATTGTACAGCTAGCTCAGTGCTCTGTAGTTTAGATTATTTTGAATTATTTATTTCCCAGGTGAGGTGTAGGTGTATGTTGGTCGTGCTTCTCTGCTTGGTGGTTCATGGGCCCGAAGAACTATAAAGTAGAGCAACAAAAGTAAGAGCACTGACAGTACCACAGCTGGGAAATTTATTACAAAATTAACAAAAAAACAAAACAAAAAGTTACAATGAATAAATCCTTACAAAACAGTGGTAAGCGCTTTCAGGGATCTACCCCTTCATTAGACAACAGTTAAAAATCCCATAATTCAATAAATACTGGAAATTAGTCACATGACGTTTCAAAATTTCAATTGTACCCAATAAGGATGTAACAATTAGTGCATCAATACATATTAGCACAATTATGCAAATAAATAGACCATACATTAAAGGATCTCTGGCTAAAATAAATAAAAAATGTGTATAACCTTATATGGTATATAACTATATATAATGAAAACCTGATAATCCTAGCAACACTATAAATCATATATATATATATATATATATATAAATACATTTATACAATTTTAGTACATCCAGCTTATATAGATACATACATTAAAAATTAAAATATGGAATATAAAATGCTAATATATATATATATATATATATATATATATATATATATATATATATATATATATATATAGAAGTAGATAGTCAGACAATCTAAAATACAATCTAAAATATATAAAATTGTATTGTAACATATTAAAAATCTAAAAATATGTAACCATTCAAGAGAATCAATGTTTCAAAGGTCGAGCTTTTAAAAAAGGTTTAAGTGACACCATTTGATTCAACCCTGGGGGCTTGTCTGCATATTTTTAAATTTCTGGTTTTACAAATATTGTCTGAGAAATTAAGGTGGGGTAATTTATCTAATTTATCGAATGACACAGAAGCTGCTGAGCAGAGATGGATTATTAGATTTAATGCAGACAAGCCCCCAGGATTGAATCAAATGGTGTCACTTAGACCTTTTTTAAAAGCTCCACCTTTGAAACATTGATTCGCTTGAATGGTTACATATTTTTAGATTTTTAATATGTTACAATGGTTCCCTGTCAGAAGTCTGAAACACTATAAGCTTAAAAATCAAAATCCTGAAACCAAAAGCCTGAAAATTCAAAATCCCGAAAACACAAAATCCTGAAACTCAAAATCCTGAAAACACAAATAATGCTAATATGTCACTATAAAGACACTAATATCTACCAACTGACCCTGACCCTAACCCTAACCCTAAGGTCCGTCACTATCGCACACTCACCTGACCCGCACCCTAACCCTAACTCACTTAAACCGCCCCTAACCGCAATATTTGTCACTATTGCATACATGCCTAACCTGCGCCCTAACCCTAACTCACTTAAACCGCCCCTAACCCTAACATAAAACCAGCCGCACACTTACCTGAACCCAACGCATGACCTAACACCACAGAGCTAACAATAGCAAAGCCACAATGACATCAGTATGTCCATTTTGTGTTTTCAGGATTTTGAGTTTCAGGATTTTGGGTTTTCGGGATTTAGAATTTTCAGGCTTTTGGTTTCAGGATTTTGATTTTCAAGCTTATAGTGTTTCAGGCTTCTGATAGGGAACCGTTACAATACAATTTTATATATATTTTATATATTTTATATTGTCTGATTATCTACTTCTATACATATATATATATATATATATATATATATATATATTAGCATTTTATATTCCATATTTTAATTTTTAATGTATGTATCTATATAAGCTGGATGTACTAGTATTGTATAAATGTATATATATATATATATATATATATATATATATATATATATATATATATATATACATATGATTTATAGTGTTGTCGCTAGGATTATCAGGTTTTCATTATATATAGTTATACACCATATAAGGTTATATACATTGTTTATTTATTTTAGCCAGAGATCCTTTAATGCATGGTCTATTTATTTACATAATTGTGCTAATATGTATTGATGCACTAATTGTTACGTCCTTATTGGGTACAACTGAAATTTTGAAACATCATGTGACTAATTTCCAGTATTTAATGAATTATGGGATTTTTAACTGTTGTCTGATGAAGGGCGCTTACCACTGTTTTGTAAGGATTTACTCTTTGTAACTTTGTTTTGCTTTTTCGTTATTTTTGTAATTAATTTCCCAGCTGTGGTACTGTCAGTGCTCTTACTTTTGTTGCTTTTCACTTTCCACTGACAGTTTTGTGCTTAGAGAGGGTATTTACGTTTATTATAACTATAAAGTAGAGCAGCATAGATATAATCTGTATTTAATATGCACTTTGTTCCGTTAAATAATTTGCATTTTCTTTTACAAGAGTTCTCTAGACTACACAGTTAAATTCAACATCCACATATGCACACAGTTTTATTTTTCAGAGCATTATTTAATACTCAGTTGCTGCAAATAGACACCTTCAGAAATTATATAAGAGTTTGGAGAGGAGTGGAGATTTCTGCACTGAGTTTTTGATCTCTTAGCTTCGACTTAGACTAATTCACAGAGCACATATGCTCTAGAGTTTGGGATGTTCTAAAGAAATTTGTGATATAATTCTAAAATGCATGATAAAAAGTTTCAGAAACATAGAATATAATGCAAATCTGTCCCTAATAACAGTGACACAATCACAGCCAAAGATTGTTGTTTAATTCAATCACTTCATAGTGACTTAAACTCCTTCCACACCTTTCTGCAAGGCCAGTAATGGGATAGAAAACCACATGGTATATTTCTAGAGTACTGATATTTTAATACGGGCAAGAAATTGGGTGCACTTTTCCAGGGCTCCTTAAGATCAAAAAAGGAAGTCAGTAATGAGTTATGACTTAAAGATGTTAGCTGGATGAGTTTTTATCTAGTAAGGTGAAGTTGATAGACTATATGTGGCAAGGTATGATTAAATCAGCTGTGTCTGCAAAGGACTGAGTGAACCAAGCTGTGTTTAATAAGGCATGGGCTAAGTAAACTATTGCTAACAATGTATGAGCCAGAAGAACTTTGTTGTGCAAGCTGTGAGTGACCACATAACTGAAGTTCAAGGAGTTACATTTAACCATTTATAAATACACACAGCAGTGAATAAGTTCTACAGGAAACAGTAACTTTTAGAAATTTCTATAACAGTATTCCATTGCTTCTTTTTGCCAAGAATGAACTCCCCAAACTACTCGTTAAGGGGTGCAGTCCCCCACATCTCTACTACTTAGTCCAAAATCATTGTACTTCTGAGTAACAGAAGTTCTCCAAGATACTGTAAACTGAGAAAAAGGATAGAATTCAACCAAGCCACATTTTAATGTTTGCTCATATGAATGTTGAACATATGAGCATGACAGTTTGGCTTTGCTGCTGGTGTGGGCAATATAAGCAGACAAATGCTGTGCTAGTGTAAGAATCTGAGGTACTAAAGAATTCTTCCAGTAGACCACAACACATTACTTCTTTTTTTGTTGTTGTTTTTAAATCTGATAAAGCCACCCAGTGGTGTAACCTTGGCTCTAGATGATTGCCACTACTGGTGACACCCCAACCCCATTTGCAAAAATGGGAAAAAGGGGTTGTGGATGGATGGATGTGGCCGTTAAGTCCCCTGGTCACTCCACAGAGCTATTGATTCTTCATTTTGCATCTGTCTCCCCTGGGATTCTGGTTACTTGCAAAGGCTGTTGCCACCCCTATAGTGCCTTTTTAGTCAGTGTTCCAAAGACCAAAATTCCACTGTAACAGCTACAAACAAATGCAATTTGAGGGCCATGCTGCTCAGTGCTAGAAGTCTAAATCTCAAGATGCACTCGCTCAAAGCTCTCTTCAAAATGGAGAATGTCGACATCTGTGCTGTAACGGAGACCTGGTTTAAAGAGGCAAAAAGCACCCCTGTGCTCCCAGGCCACAACTCATTCCATATCTTTCAGCCCCAGAATACGTCCGGAAGCTCCAAAGGCAGTGGTGTCTCCATATTTTTAAAGGATATGCACACCTCTAGACTGGTAGCCCAGCATAATGCATCTAAGATACTTCAGGTAGAACTAACACTGGGTAAGATGGTGATACAAGTCATAGCCTGCTACAGAACCCCAAACATGTCCCTAGTCTCTCACTCCAAGTTCCTAAGCACCTTGGGATCTATCAAGGTCCAAGCCAATACTCTCATATTGAGTGACTTCAACTACCCTTCCATCAACTGGGAAGACTATTAAGTACCAATGTACAGGCCCAATGCTTTTTGAAATTTATCAGTTGCAATGCCCTGGACCAGCTCATTTTGGCCCCCACTAGAGGAATCAACATCCTTGACCTGGTTATCACCAACATGGGATACTGTGGCTCCACACCTATAGTCAATTCCTCCCTGGTTAAATCTGACCACAAATTGATCACCATGGAAATCTCCATCTCACCTACACACCCCACACCCACTAAAGTGACCACCCTGAAAAACTTCTTTAAAGCTGACTTTGGACACCTAAAAACAGAGGTGGCTAACTTCTCAGAACCCACGCCAATGGAAAATAGCTGCATGACTGCCAAATCATACACCAATGCACTGTATGAGCATGTACACAAATGCATGGACCTTGCCATACCAAATAGAGCTAAGACGCTCTCCTCCAAAAAAAGGAAGCCAATCTTGTGGTCCCCAGCCATCAATAAACTCTACAACAGAAGGAAGAAACTGCTGCAGAAAAAAATGAAGTCACAAAACTGGAAAACCTTCCTTATCAGTCTCAACAAAAAGCTGAGATCCGTTATCAAATCCTCTAAAGCCAGCTATAAAGGCAATACCCAGATTTGCTCTGAGTTATTGCACAATGGCACCTCCTATACTGATCCAACAGATATAGCCAACATACTGGCCCACAGATTCAGTGCCAGCTTTACCCCTGAAGGGCCCTATCATAATACCAGAAGAAAGCCTGGTACCCACCATTTCTGTGGCACAGGTAAAAACTGCATTATCCAAAGCTAAGAATACAGCATCCATGGGACCTGATAATATCCCTTGGCTGCGTCCTACATGAGCTACAAAATGAACTGGCACCACATCTGTGTGCTCTGTTCAATCACAGCCTTACCTCAGGCTATGTCCCTAACAAATGGCACACTGCTACAGTCATGCTGCTCCATAAAGGGGGTGCAACTACAGACCCTGAAAATTATCACCCCATTAGCCTGACAAGTCTGGTATGCAAAGCTATGGTGTGCATCATCACGGGCATGCTTAACAAAGATATAGGCAATATCAAAACTCTTAACTCCACACAGTTTGGCTTTGTCAAGGGGTGATCCTGCCTGCTGATCCCAGATGACTTCTTCAAAGCAGTCTCCAAGGCTGTGGATGAGGGTGAGGCAGTGCATACAGCCTAACTCGACATGGCCAAGGCCTTTGATACCATTCCCCACTCAGGTATCATTGATAAGCTCACCAAACCAGGCATCAATCCTTACATCACTAGGTGGGTTGCAAATTGGCTCACAGACAGGACCCACAGAGTGAAAGTTGCAGATTCCAAGTCAGACTGTCGACCAGTCATGAGTGGAGTCCCAGAGGGCTTGGTCCTGGGCCCTCTCCTGTTTGGCATCTACTTCTCAGAAGTCCAGGCCAACACAGAAGGACTCTGGCTGACCAAGTTCGCTGATGACTGCAAGCTAGGTGTCATTATCAACTCCCCAAGTGATGCAGACATCCTACAAAAGGGCCTCTCTGAGACCACTGACTGGTGTCAGAACCATGGCCTGAAACTTAATACCAAAAAAGTGTTATCATCCCCTTTGGAAAAAACTCAGTTCCCATGAATTACCACATTGATGAGAGCCCACCTAACACTGAAGGGGCTATAAGAGATCTGGGCACCCAGGTGAACAGCCAGCTCACCTTTGACCACCACATTGCCACTGTAGTCAGAAAGTCCTTCTATGTGGCACATCTTTTAACCAAAGGTTTCAAATCCAGGAAGAAAGAGGTCATCATCCCTCTCTACTCATCCCTCATTAGACCAATCATCAAATATAATGCCCCATTTGACATGTACCTGACCAGACACCTACAACACCTGGAGAGGCCACAAAAGTATCTCACAAAAAGGATAATAGGCCTTAAACACATGTTCTACATGGACAGACTTAAGAAACTTCAGCTGTTCTCAGTCTCTTATCATCTACTTAGAGGTGATCTCTGCTTGACTTACAAAGCCATGTCCAACCCAGCTCTACTTGAAATGCTACACCTAAAGAAATCCCAATCCCCCCATGACACACGCTACAGAGATCACAAACTCATTACCACAATTAACAGAGCATGCTGGAGGGACAGGTTCATCTCCCAAAGACTGCCCATACTCTGGAATAAGCCTCCCATTCATGTCAAGCAGAGAACCTCGCTGGCCCCCTTCAAGAGAAATTTTGACGAGTGGATGGGTAACAGAATGTTCACTCCAGGGATCATTCCAATTGCCCTACTGGATGGGGCACTGTGAACTAGCATCAGGTGGCATGGTGGCTGGGCAATTTTTTTGGACTAGGCTTGTAAAGGTTCCAGGGCCATTAGCCTACTACACACCTATAAACCTATGAACCTATGAATGGGTTAATAGCTCTGTATTCCATTTGTTACCCATAGGCAAAGAATAAAGCACAAGGAGTGGAACTATCATTCACAATAAGGTCAGAGGGTTCTACTCGGCTTTACTTAATGCCCATGCCCAAGTGGTACTTTTCATAGGCATATTCTTTGAGGTTAGATGTGTAATGGGCATTGCAGAGGACTCTCATTTGCTACTGCAAGTAAAGTAAGCCCTATGAATGACACCGCCATTTCATGAATCAAATGTGCCCATAGGTTGCCTTTCCTCCATGGAGAAATTTGAATAGAATATGTATTTCTGGACAATTAGCACTCCCTTCTTATCCTGCAGAGGTGAACAGACACATTCCCTTCATTCCCGTCACCCTCATGCAGCTCCTTTGGCAAGGGGACTGCTGTTGATCTTTGATGTCTTGGCTGTTGTCAGACTTCTATCTCTCTACAGCACAGAGCCAACAATTGGACGTTGGCCATGATGACAGTTCACCTAAATCCTACATGCTCTTTCTTGCACTGACAGCTATGGATGCAAATTACCTCTCCTCATATTGTTTTTAAGAATTCTGTATTTCTACTTACATATACTCTTAAAGGTGTAATTGCATATTGTTATTTTTTCATGTAATTTCAATTTTTAACATATGCTCACACAATGTTACCTGCTGAAGGTAAGCTACATAATTATTAAATTCAAAATTTGTTGATGAGGTGATAACATTTTCATGCACTGATTATTTTGAAAAATAAAGTATAAAAGTGAATTTCACTACAAGACTCGATTGCAACTTCACTTAACAAATTATACTAGAACAAATATACCCACCCTTTTTCGGGTGAAAAACTGTAGCCTAATTTCTGAATGAAGTGAGAGCTACAGTTGAATTTACAATAAATGGATTACAATAACACATAACTTATACAACTGCAGATGTTAAATAATGATTTACACTAGTTCTAGAATATTAGGTTTCTTTGCATGTTTAAGAACTTAGCTTTCTAAGAAAATTGTCACGTCAGCCCCTTTGGCATTTATTATGTATACATTTTTATGTGTGGAATTTGACAATGAACTTGAGCAATGTCTTAAGAATCACATTAAACTGCTCTGAGAACCAAGTGTAACATTTGGACCACTGGTTACACACCTGTGTACCATGGCATTGTATCATCAAAGCAGCATAAGAAGGTGTAAAGCAATTACAGAGTAAAGAAACACACGGATAACTGCAGAGTATGCAGGAAGCAACAGTCATAAAAGCAACAGTTACTGAGAGACAGCTAAAACAGGAAGCTCATCAGTTTCTTCAACCAATGCAAGTATAGCCAAATAGGGCTTGAAGGATGACTGATCTTACATTTATAAATTACTACACCTTGATTCATGTTTTACAGTTTGCATAATATGCCTCCCAACACTCAGACTTGCAAGAGATGCACTTATATATCCAAATTGGAAGCCACACACTCTCCAGCCAAGACCAGAATAGCTGGTCAAGAGGAGAAGGTCAACACTTGCACCACACCACATGGAACACATAGCCCTGCAGAACACACACCAGCACCGCCTTCACATAAAAACACAAACCACACACCCACCTTTGCGGAGGGTCTCAATAAATATCTACCCAAACAAAAGAGACCTCCAAGGCAGAAATGCACTCGACCACCACAACACAACACTAATCACAAGACACATAACTCTCCTAAACAGTTTGCCACTCAACTAAAGCCCCTAAGGCAAAACAGCATGCCCAATGCACTAGTTATAGGTGACTCGACAGTGAGGCACACTGATGTCCCACTCACTAGGTTGAATAAGGAGAAAGAAACAGTCAGCTACCTGTCAGGTGCCATGATCCAACGCATAATGCTTGCACTCAGGTCCCTCAACAACAGGTACAAATATGACTCAGTCATTGTACAGGTGGGTATGAATGACCTGAGATGTACCTCCCTGGACTGCATGAAAAGAGACATGGAGGAGCTCTCGGATTATGTAGCCCAGGGGGGTATGACCCTAGCCCTGAGCAGCATCCTACCATCACCCAGAATGATACCACAGTACAAGCAGAAAATTATTGATTTCAACAATTGGCTAAGTTTCTGGTGTCATTCTAAGGTGATCCAGTATCTGTTTGCCTGGGATGACATGACTGACAGACCTCGATACTTTGTCAGAGATGGCCTGCATCTGTCACCCCTGTGCTTCTGGATACTGGCCAAGGCTCTTGCCACCCCTATAGTGCCTTTTTTAGGTGGTGTTCCAAAGACCAAATTACCACCATAACAGCTACAAATAAATGCAATCTGAGGGTCATGCTGCTCAACGCAAGAAGTCTAAATCTCAAAATGCACTTGCTTGATGCACTCCTTAAAATGGAGAACACCACCATTTGTGCTGTAAGAAGAGACCTGGTTCAATGCAGCAGAAAGCAACCCTACACTACCAGGCTATAACTCATTTCACACCTTTCAGCCCCAGAACTTGGGAAGAAGCTCCAAAGACGGTGGTGTTTCCATATTCATAAAGGATGAGCACACCTCCAGACTGGTAGCCCAACATAATGCATCAGAGATACTTCAGGTGCAGTTAACAATGGGTAAGACAGAAATTCAGGTTGTAGCCTGCTATAGGTCCCCAACCATATCCCAAGACTCACACTCCATGTTCCTAAGCACCCTGGAGAATATTAGGGTCCAACCTAACACTCTCATACTAGGCGACTTCAACTACCCCTCCATTAACTGGGAAAACTACTCATGTAGCAATACACTTGCCCAACGTTTCCTGGAGTTCATTAATTCCAATGCCCTGGACCAGTTCATTCTTACCCCCACTAGAGGTAGGAACATCCTTGACCTGGTCATTACTAACATGGGCGAGCATTGATCTACACCAATAGTCTGCTCCTCCATGGTTAGATCCAACCACAAACTAATCATCTTGGAAATCCTCATCCCCCTCCCCCGCAAAGGTAACCACCATGAAAAACTACTCCAAAGCCAAATTTGGGCTCCTAAAAACAGAGATAGCTAACTTCATGGCACCCATGTAAATGGAGAATAGTTGCATGACTGCCGAATCATATACCAATGCACTATACAAACACATACACAACTGCATGGATCTCGCCATACCCAATAGAGCCAAGATGCTCTCCTCTAAAAAAGGAACCCAATCTGGTGGTCCCCTGCCATAAACAAACAGAAGGAGGAAACTGATGCGGAATAAGATGAAGTCCCAAGACTGGAAAACTCCCTTATCAGCCTCAACAAAACGTTGAGATCCATCATTAAATCCTCTAAAGCTAGCTATGAAAACTGAATTGCAGCAGATAGTATAGACAACCACAAGGCCTTCTATAGTTATGTAAAGAATCTCCACGGCAATACCCAGATTTGCTCTGAGCTACTGCACAATGTTACCTCCTATACTGAGCCAACAGATATTGCCAATATACTGGCTGACAGATTCATTGCCAACTTTACCCCCCCCCCCAGGACCAATCAAAATACCTGTAGATTATCAGACACCCAGTATTACTGCGGCACAGGTTAAAACAGCACTTTCCAAGGTCAAGAATACAGCTTCTATGGGATCTGACAATATCCATGGCTGTGTTCTACATGAACTACAGAGTGAACTGACACCTCACCTGTGTGCTCTGTTCAATCACAGCCTCACCTCAGACTTTGTCCCTACCGAATGGTGCACTGCTACAGTCATCCCTCTCCACAAAGGAGGAGAGACTACAGACCCTGGGAACTATCGCCCCATTAGTCTGATGAGTCTGACATGCAAAGCTTTGGAACACATCATCATGGACATAATAAACAAGGATATAGGGAATCTCCAAACTCTTGATCCCACACAGTATGGTTTTGTGAAGGGTAGATCATGCCTACTCAACTTGGTCAACTTCTTTGAGTCAGTCACCAGAGCTGTGGATGAAGGCAAGGTGGTTCATACAGCCTACCTTGATCTGGCCAAGGCCTTTGATTCCATTCCCCACTCAGGAATCATAGAAAAACTTACTAAGCTAGGCATCAACCCCTATATCACTAGGTGGGTTGCAAACTGGCTCACAGATAGAACTCACAGTGTGAAAGCAGCAGACTCCAAGTCCGACTGCTGAGTAATCACGAGTTGAGTCCCACAGGGTTGGGTCCTGGGTCCTCTCTTGTTTGGTATATACTTCTCTAAAGCCCAGGCCAACATGAAGGGACTTTGGCTGACAAAGTTCACAGATGATTGCAAGTTGGGAGCTATTATTAACTCCCCAAGTGATGTTGAAATCCTACAGAATGGCTTCACTGAGACCAACGACTGGTGTCAGAACCATGGCCTTAAGCTCAATGCCAAAAAAATGTGTCATCATCCCCTTTGGGAAAAACATGGTTCCCATGAATTACCACATTGATGGTAGTCCACTGAACACAGAAGGTGTTATAAGAGATCTGGGATCACAGGTTGAGAGCAACTTCTCTTTTGACCACCACACTGCCACTGTGGTCAGAAAGCTCTTCTATGTGGCACATGTCGTTACTAAGGGTTTTGCATCCAGGAAGAAAGAGGTCATTGTCTCCCACTACTCTTCCCTCATTAGGCCAGTCATCGAGTATAATGCCCCATTTGGCATGTACCTCACTAGACACCTGCAACAACTGGAGAGGCTGCAAAAGTAGCTCACAAAGAGGATCCTAGGACTTAAACTCCAACTATTCTCTGTCTCATATCGCTTACTTAGAGGTGATCTCTGCTTGACTTACAAAGTCATGTGTGACCCAGCTCTGTTAGAAATGCTCCATCTAGAGAAATCCCAATCCCTCACACCACACGTCCCAGAGACCTCAACCTCATTACCACAATCAACAGAACGTACTGGAGGGACATGTTCATAACCTAGAGACTGCCCATGCTATGGAACAGACTTCCCATACATGTCAAGCAGAGCACCTCACTGACCCCCTTCAAGAGAAATCTTGATGAGTGGATGGGAAATAGAAAATTCACCCTAGGGATCACTCCAGTGGCTAAACTTGACAGAGGCACTAGGAACTAAGGTCTGGTTGGACGATGCCAGGGTAATCCTATGGCTAGGCTTGTAAAGGCCCCAGGGCCATTAGCCTAGTACACACCTATGAGCCTATGAACCTATGAGAGGCACATGATTGAGGATGGGGAGGGGTAAAAGTGTAAGTGAAATGGGGCAGAGACAATATAAACTAGCAAGGAGTTATTAGAGATGATACTGCCAACAGTAAGCGCTGCAAAATGACCTTGAAGGCAGAAAGAAGAGCAATGTATAATAGTAGTCAGAAATATGAAAACAAGCATAAACATCCCTTACATTATTAAGAATGTTAGTACAGTAAATGGTAACAAATTAAAAACATCCTGGTAAGGCATGTTATGCTACAGAACACTACTTTTGCTGGAGCAAAGCCTAATGAATCCTTTAGCATGGAGGCATGCCTACTAAAACATCAAAGCTAACTTCTGGGTTCTACATGATTCAGTAGTAATCGCTTACTACATTTTATTAAAAGTATATATAAAAAAAGAACAACAACTGGCATAACTCATGACTTTGTTTATTAATTTCTGTTTTGATACATGGAACATACATCCGGGTCAGGTTCATTTCCAGTCAAGGCATAGTGAGAAAAGGCCCAAAGTAACAGCATTTGCAACCAAATAGAGCACAACAAAACCACCATACACAGGAGAGTAAGAAAATATATATTTCAGAATGGCCAAATAAAACAAACATAATAAATAGCAGATATTGCTGTATTTGTATTTGTGTTAGCTTCTATATAAATTCAGTAAGTTTACCAAACAGTATGTCTAATATCTTAAGACAGTGAGTTTCAAATAGGTCATCACAAATCCCATTGTTACTTCTAAGGGGTGACATGTAAGATACAGCAGACAGAGCACAGATCTTTAGATGCAGTGGAGGGGAACCGTTTTTTTGGTGAGTTTGTACCACCTGAGTATATTATTTAATACTGATTGTTGCCACAATGGAAGGGGATGAAAGCAATATTAAGATGAAATATCTTCAACTTACTTTTTGTTTAATTCAGCCAGTAGTTATTTTGAAAAGACAATAATGAGGTTTCCAATAAGACAGAGCAGCAACTCCATCATCTTTATGACAAGCCATCTGCTTTATGATAGGCCTATTTTAATTTGCTTACTAGTGATGATGAGAGACAGATGTATAATACTACACATAAAAAACTGATGGTAGTCAGGAGTTTGATTTCCTTTATCCTTAAGGCCTCAGACAGTAAGGCTTAGCCCACTTACAAATTTTTAATAGTTTTGTTGGTTTATTTTTACATGTGATTTGGCAAACAGCTGATTTGGCATAGTGATATGTTGCACTTACTGTAGTGCACAGGGTCCTGGGTTCAAGACTTTGCAGTGAAATGCATAGTGGTAACACAACATTTGCACTGTCTTACCAGTTAACTTGACTAAGCAGAGCTTTCAACCAATCAGGGGCAAATTTCAACAGAGTCAGGGATAAAGCAAGGAAAAAA
Organism: Protopterus annectens; assembly: GCF_019279795.1. NCBI lineage: Eukaryota > Metazoa > Chordata > Ceratodontiformes > Protopteridae > Protopterus > Protopterus annectens. Next base: position 922,481,942 of record NC_056737.1, on the reverse strand, counting down.
AAACAGGGACACATTTAAAATATTAGTGCTATTAGGGTTGGGAGGATGGCCAAATGGTTAAGGTGTTTGCCTTACAAACACAAGGTATAGGATTTGAGTCTCACAAGGGATAATTGGCTAGGCTTAAAATGGCTGACAAGGGCAGTTAACCTAGTACTAATCTATGAATGTGTTCTTCATTTCAAAATAATTTTTTAACAGAGGCACAGGGAACTAATCTAAGGGGGCGGCGAAAGCCAACACATTCTGACTAGGCTTATAAATGCCTTCAGGCAGATAGTCTAGTACCTACCTATGAACCTATGTACAAGCTTTATTTGCTCATGCTGCTATTTATGCAAGCAAATCAGCTTATAGTGTAGCTTTCTTGTAATATGATACTATGACTGATAACTGTTTAGTGCACTGATGTTTTTAAGATCTACATATGGGCTATAATGTACCTTTGAGATTAACAGGTTAGCAAGAAAGGACAATTAGTCTTTTCATGTTTTGAGGATTATTGCTCTGTCTCTGAAATGTAGCAACATCAGAGGTAAGAGTTTATGGTGAAATGCCTCCATGAATCCATGTGTACTTTAAATACATCGGCTTTAGTGCTCATCTATAGTCAATGTTTGTAGAAATACATAAGAAATTGGACTTAGAGCTCTTCAGTTTATATCATACAAAGTAGACAAAGTGTGGCTGGCCTTTGCAATAAATACAAAATTTAGATATCAAACTGAATAGAGTTATCAAATTAATCATCTCATGAGCATTTTCTGAGTAGGAATAGATAGGCAGTTAGTGAGTGAGATATTTCTATATCTCTTTCCATGAAAAACACAGTTTTGGATTCAGAGATATTGAGAATTAGGCTTAAGTCTTCAAACTATATGTTAAGATTAGGGAACCTGGAGTGTAACTCATCTTAAACAGTAGTGCATAAACTGGTAATGCAGAAAAGAGGGGCATCACCTGCATACTGAATACATGACAACACTACAGTGGATCCCCCTCGGATTTGCAAATACTGTAAACAAAAATGGGTCCAAAATACAACCATAATGTACACTTTTATCTAGAGACTAGCATTAAGTGATTACATTTCTCATGTTTCAGTGTCCTTCCTATCCTACAAGTAGTTTTGAAACCAGTCTCTACAAACAGAAATGCAACAAAGTTTAAAATGCACTTTGATTTTGAAAATAATAATAATAATAATAATAATAATAATGTATTAACAAATCTTAGAAAATGGGTTACCCAAATCTTTATAATTTATTTTTTTAGTTATCAAATCATGACAAGATGCCAGTGCCTACACTATACCCACCGTGAGATATAAGTTGGGAAGCTGCCATAAACTAGTTCATTTAAAATAAATCCATCAGGTGCTCAATAGTCATTTGTTCTAGTGTTTATGGGAAAATGAGGATAACTGTAAACCAATACTGGAACAGCTGAGCTCAGCACAGGTGCCTGTTGAAAGTTAACGGGGTACAACTTTGTTGTGGACAATGGGAAAGTGAGAATTATAAATCTGGACCCAGTCACTTACATAGATTGTTGTGTCAGAGAGATTTCTGGCTTTTGGACTGCCTCTTGTATAAAGAATAAAAATATTGCTTTGACTTCCTAAATAATCAAAATTTTCTGGATAATGTAGCAGTCATTAAGAAAGCCAGACTAATGCTTCATGGAATTAGAAATGCTAATATGTTAGTCAAAATTATTGCAGACTGTGTTAAAAATTACAGACTAGTGCACTTGCAGTTTATAGAGCTGGAGGTGAGGGCTTAAATATCCAGCTATTTCAGTAAAGCAGCAGATGAGCGTCTAGCAATGCAACAACATATCTGGGTAGTAATGAGGTGCACCATTCCAAAGCCTGAGCTGTGTCTTACCACTGAGGTCTGAAAAGGACTCAAGTAGCCAGTAAGAGGAATTACCAACTCCAATCTAATCCATCACAAAGATGTACTGAGAAAAATATGCAATAACTGGAGCTAAGGTCAACTTGAAGACTAATGGCTAAACTGCCAACTTCAAATTAAGTTATCCAATAGGTTTTACCCAATGTCAGAGGAAATGAGTAAAAAAGACTGCACTGTGGAGCTGGAACCTGCTTACCAGACTCCTAGCTACACAAACTTCAGACACTCCTACCAGTTCCATCTGTTCAGCTCTATCCCAGCTCTATTCTAGCCTGAACTGTTATTTAACTGATTGCTGCATTATTTTAAAATCTGCACTTAAAGTTACATTTTAGTCGAATTTGATCGAAAGTTTGCTTGTTTGTTTGTTTAATTTAACTGTGGAGGCTGCCCACTAAAGTGTGTTAGCCTGTGTAACTAATTTATCACTGTCTCTGCATTTTCTGTGTGTTTCTACCAAAAAAACAAAAAAATAATCCTTGTTTTCCCGCCTTCCTCGACTAGTTTAGACCAGTTTACAGGCATTGCTGTATTCTGGGCTGTGGTGTAGTTCCTGTGTTGTCCATTACCTTACTTGGATAGAAGGAAGTTTCTTTGCTCACCAGTGGGAGTGGGGAGCCTTGAGCAGTCTACCTGTCCTTGGGAAGTGACCTCAGCACAAGAAGCTGTAGTAATTGGTTGTTTGGGACCATTTCCAGCTCTTTTGTAGTTCACTGTTTAAAATCCGTTTACAGCGGCTTTTGCTGGTCTTACATAAAGCGCCCGGTTAAACAAGGTTAAACTTTTCTGGCTCCGCCAAGTCTGTTCTTCAAATTTTCCCTTAAGGAAGCTCTACTCTTAGTATAACCAGACTACTCACTGTATTATAAGCCTAGCACTTGTTCTCAATACTTCTCTACTAAGTAAGCACTCTCGTACTAAGTAAAGCACTACATCTACTTACCACCCCTGTGAATACCCACTTCCCTTAAAGGTATACCACTCCCTTATACTGTTCTAGCATGTCGAGTGGTAGATTACTGGCGTCGTCTCCAGTTCAGCTGGTCAATCTGGGCATCTTGAGACAATGCTACAATTGTCTCATGTACACAGACAACCCTCTCCTCCTCCCAACAAACACAAATACATGTGAGAGATGCAACTATATAGCCAAACTGGAGGCTGAACTCTCTCAACTCAGGGCTGGCATGACCAGACAGGAGGAGATGGCAACCACACACACAACAATCCCAGTCCCACATAGACCTACCACAACTGCAAACCAAACACATAAAAACACAAAGACATACTCGGAGGCTCTGATAAAAAACTTACCAAAACAACAGAGGCTCCCAAAGCAGACATCCAAAAATCCACCACCTCGAAACAAAACACATGCAACACATACTTCAATAAATCAGTGTGTCGACCAATCGCAGCCCTTAAGGCCAAACACCTTGCCTGATACACTAGTAATAGGTGACTCCATAGTCAGACACACTGATGTCCCACTGACCAGGCTGAACAAGGAGAAGGTGACTGTGAGCTGTCTATCAGGAGCTAGGATCCGCCACATAACACACGCACTCAGGTCACTCCAAAGCAAGTACAAATATGACTCCGTCATTGTCCATGCTGGTGTGAATGACCTGAGACGTACCTCCCTGGACTACATGAAAAGAGACATAGAGGAGCTCTCCGATTATGTAGCCCAGGCTGGTATGACCCTGACCCTGAGCAGCATCTTGCCCTCACCAAGAATGATACCACAATACAAAGACAAGATGATCAGCTTTAACAATTGGCTCAAGTACTGGTGTCATTCTAAGGGGATCCAATGTCTGTCTGCCTGGGATGATATGTTGGACAAGCCACGCTGCTTCGCAAGGGATGGCTTACACCTGTCACCACTGGGCATCTGGATATTGGCTAAGGCTCTTGCCACCCCCATAGTGCCTTTTTTAGGCAAGGCTCAAAAGACAAACCCACCTCCTTAGAAAACAAAAATGGAAAAAAACTAAGGGTAATGCTGCTCAACGCCAGAAGTCTAAATCTCAAGATGCAGGCACTTGATGCACTCCTCAGCATGGAGAACATTGACGTCTGTGCAGTAACTGAAACCTGTTCAAGGCTCCTGAGAGCACCCCAGCACTCCAGGCTATACCTCGTATCATGCTTTTCGGCCCCAAAACCCGGGCCGAACCACAAAGGGAGGGGGAGTGTCCATATTCATAAAGGACACCCACACCTCCAGGTTAGTAGCAACACATGAAGTGTCAGAGACCATACAGGTGCAACTAACCATAGGCAAAACTGCTATACAACTGGTAGCATGTTACAGACCACCCTCCCAATCTCAAGAACCCCACTCAGCCTTTCTGAAGACATTGGAGGATATGAATGTATCACAAAATACCATCATACTGGGAGACTTCAACCACCCAAACATAGACTGGGTACATTATTCTAGCCCTAATACCCTAGCCCAAAGGTTCCTGGAATTCATAAATTCAAATGCACTGGAACAACTAGTCACCTCTCCCACTAGGGGAGATAATATACTAGACCTGATCATCACAAACATGGGGACAAAATGCTCCACACCGGAAGTATACCCCTCACTAGTGAGATCTGACCACAAACTAATCACCCTGGATATATATATCCCACCTCCACCCCCAGCACAAAAGACCACAGTGAAAAACTTCTAAAAGCAGACTTCACTCTTCTTAAGACTGAGATGGTATCCTTTAAGCCCACTGTGCCAGTAGATACCACATCCCACAATGCCGAATCCTTCACAAATGCTTTCTATGGACATCTCCAAGAATGCATGGATCATGCAATCCCAAACAAATCCAAGTCCTTCTCCACCAAATGTAAGCGTCCTGTCTGGTGGACCTCAGCCATAAACAAATTGTATAACAAAAGAAGGAAGCTACTGCACGTCAGAGCGAAATCCCATGAAGGGAAGACGTGATCAACATTAGCAGAAAACTACGTTCTCTCATAAAAACATCCAAGGCAAACTTTGAGAGAAAAATTGCTAAGGACACTAAAGATAACCACAAAGCCTTCTTCAGCTATGTTAGAAACCTGGGCGGAAACCCTCAGATATGCTCAGAGTTGGTTCACAACAACAAAAAATACACTGAACCCACAGATATTGCTAACATTCTGGCTGACAGGTTCAGTGCAAATTTCTCGCCTCCTTCACCCCCAAAAGAAGAAATACTTATCCCAGATGAATGTAATCTCCCTGTCATCTCAGATGTCCAAGTGAGAACCGCCCTAAACAAAGCAAAAAAACACAGCATCAATGGGACCTGACGGTATCCCGGGGTGCGTGTTACATGAACTCCAAGAGGAGCTAAACCCACACATAAAAATGCTATTTAACATTAGCCTTAATTCGGGATATGTACCTGAACACTGGCGTACAGCAACAGTGGTCCCACTCAACAAGGGGGGTGCCTCTACAGACCCTGGAAACTACCGCCCCATAAGCTTGACTAGCCTGGTCTGCAAAGCTATGGAAAGAATCATTATGGAACTCATAAACGGAGATATAGGGGACCTACAGACGCTTGACCCCACCCAGTTCGGCTTTGTAAAAGGCAGATCCTGCCTTTTAAACCTGGTTGACTTTTTCGAAACAGTCACTAGAGCCATTGATGAGGGCAAAGCAGTCCATACAGCATACCTGGACTTGGCTAAGGCCTTCGACACAATACCCCACTCAGGCATCATAGATAAGCTAAACAGCTTAAAAGTAAACCCTTATGTCACTAGATGGGTTGCAAACTGGCTAAAGGGCAGAACCCATAAAGTTAAAATCACTGGAGCAATGTCAGACTCAAAGCCAGTCACAAGTGGTGTCCCACAGGGATCTGTCCTGGGACCCCTCTTGTTCGGCATTTATTTCTCAGATGTTAAAGCAAACATGGGAGGGCTGTGGCTGACAAAGTTCGCAGATGACTGCAAACTAGGCGCCATAGTCGATACACCAGCAGATACACACATCCTACAAAAAGGCCTCACTGAAATGGACAACTGGTGCCGTAGTCACGGCCTTAAACTAAATGCCAAAAAATTTATAGTCATCCCTTTTGGAAAAAAACAAAGTACCCACAAATTATCACATAGACAGCAACCCACTGAGTACGGAAAAAGTAATCAGAGACCTAGGGACCCAAGTAGACAGTGACCTCTCATTTGACACCCACGTTGCCAAAGTGGTTAGAAAAACATTCTACCTTGCACACCTCATCATGAAGGGTTTCACATCCAGATCCAAGGATGTCATTGTACCCCTATATTCCTCCCTCATCAGACCCATGATTGAGTACAATGCCCCATTTGGTATGTACCTCACCCGGCACTTGCAACAGCTGGAGAGACCACAAAAGTACCTCACCAAAAGGATCAAGGGTCTCCAACATATGTCTTATTATGCCAGACTAAAGAAACTTCAGCTCTATTCAGTAGCATACCGCCTGCTCAGAGGTGATCTCTGCCTGACGTACAAGGCCATGTCCAATCAGGATCTGATGGACATGCTCCACCTCAAAAAATCCAAATCCATCAGGAACACGAGAGCTAAAGACTTAAACCTCGGCACAAGTATGAATAGGACATGCTGGAGGGATAGATTCATAACCCAGAGGCTTCCCATGCTTTGGAACAGGATCCCAGTTTGTATTAGGCAGAGCCCCTCACTGACTCTCTTCAAGAGAGATCTTGATGAGTGGATGGGAGATCGTAAGTTTACCCCAGGGGTCACATCTGTGTCACTGCTAGACAGGGGCACAGTAAACTAATTCTATTATATAAGGGGACCTTCACTGTGTCACTACTAGACAGAGGCACAGTATTCTAGATTTATTCTGTACATTTTTGTACCACTTCATGGGGTGGCAAAAAGCCACATCACTATGGCTAGGCTTACAAATGCCCCAGGGCAGATAGCCTAGTACTATACTATGAAACTATGAAACTATTCCAGTCTAGTGTCACTAGCTCATTCTACCTAATACAGAGGGAACATTTGTGAAGGGCAAGTCACTTAAGTCCTTAATTTTGAATTATCTTCTGTTTCTCCTTTCTCCCTTTCCACTTTCCAAAAAAAAAATTCTAAGCTTGTTTCCTGCCTTTCCTGTAACTAGTCTAGTCTAGATACAGATTTGCTGTAACCAGGACTGTTTGTAAGCTTCTGAGCCCCGAAAGCCTTTCTGTGTTGGAGGGAAGCCTTCTAGCTTATCAGTGGGAGTGGTAAGCACTACTCACTTTCCTCACTTGTCTAGAGAAAAGTAGTTTTTTATTCAGGCATGTCCAAGGGTCAGCTCCCAGTGTTCTCTCTTGTCTATCTGATGAATCTGGGCATCTTGGGGCAATGTAGCAATTGCCTCATGTACACAGGCAACCCTGTCTTCCTACCACCCAACACCACAACCTGTGAGAGATGCACATATCTAGCCAAACTGGAGGTAAAGCTCTCTCCAACCAAGACTGAACGTGACAGTTAAGAGGAGAAGGTAAACACTTGCACCACACCAAATTCATCACATAGTTCCACTAAACCTACACCACCAAAATCCACACATAGAAACACAAAAACATTCGCAGAGGCTCTCAATAATAATCTGCTCATGCAACAGAGACCTCCAAAGCAGAAACTCAAGCAGCCTCCACCCCCCAACACAACCCAAATGACACATAGCCCACAAACTCAGTGTGCCAATAAACCACAGCCCATAAGGCAAAACAATGTACCCAACGCACTAGTCATAGGTGACTCTATAGTCAGGCACACCGATGTCCCACTCACCAAGCTAAACAAGGAGAAGGTTACTGTCAGCTGCCTGTCATGTGCCAGAATCCACTACATAACCCATGCACTCAGGTCACTCCACAACAAGCACAAATATGACTCTGCCATTGTCCATGTTGGTGTGAATGACCTGAGACGTACCTCCCTAGACTACATGAAAAGAGACATGGAAGAGCTCTCCAATCTTGTAGCCCAGGCAGGTATGATCCTTGCCCTGAGTAGCATCCTAGCATTGCCCAGAATGATACTGCAGTACAAGGACAAAATGATTGACTTCAACAATTGGCTAAGCTTCTGGTGTCATTCAAAGGGGATCCAGTATCTGTCTGCCTGGGACAACATGGTCGACAGACCACAATGCTTTGCAAGAGATGGCCTGCAGCTGTTGCCCCTGGAATTCTGGATACTGGTTAAGGGTCTTGCCGCCCCTATAGTGGATTTTTTAGGCAAGGTTAAAATGACAAATTCACCACTGTACCAGGAACAGGCAAGCAAAAACTGAGGGTAATGCTACTTAATGCTAGAAGTCTAAATCTCAAAATACAGTCACTCGAGGCACTCCTTAAAATGGAGAACATCGATATCTGTGCAGTGACTGAGACCTGGTTCAAGGCTCTAGAGAGCACCCCTGCATTACCAGACTATAACTCATACCACACTTTTTGGCCATCTAACCTGGACCAGAACACCAAAGGCAGAGGTGTGTCTATATTCATTAAGGATATCCACACCTCCAGGCTAGTTGCACAGCATAATCTATCTGAGGTTATCCAAGTGCAACTAACTCTGAGCAAAACTGCAATCCAAATTGTAGCTTTCTACAGATCCCCCACCGTGCCCCAGGATTCCCACTCCTTTCTTGATATACTGGAAAATATTAGGATTCAACCAAACACCCTAATGATGGGCGATTTCAACTACCCCACCATTAACTGGGAAAACTACTCATGTACCAACTCCTTCGCTCAAAGCTTTCTGGAATTCATAAATTCCAATGCCCTGAATCAACTTATCCACACCCCCATTAGGGGCAACAATATCCTTACCTAGTCATTACCAACATGAGTGACCGGTGTTCCACATCTGAAGTCAACTCCTCATTGGTCAGATCCGACCATAAGCTAATCACCCTAGATATCCGCATCCCACCCCCACCCACCATTAAGGAAATCAAAGTAAAAAGTTTGTCCAAAGCCAACTTCATGCTTCTTAAGACAGAAGTGGTGAACTTCATGACACCCATCCAGATGGACAATACAGTTACGACTGCTGAATCCTACACAAATGCACTCTATAAGCACTTACACGAGTGCATGGATCGTGCTATCCCAAACAGAACCAAGACACTATCCTCCAAAAAAAGGAAGCCAATCTGGTGGTTCCCTGCCATAAACAAACTCTACAACAGAAGGAAGAAACTGTTACAAAAGAGAGTAAAATCCATGAGTGGAGGAGCTCCCCGGTCAGCCTCAGTAAGAAGCTGAGATCCCTTATAAGATCCTCCAAAGCTAGCTACGAAAACAAAATTATCACTGATTCTAAGGACAACCACAAAGCATTCTATAGTTATGTCAAGAATCTCAATGGCAACACCCAGATCTGCTCTGAGTTACAGCACAATGGCATGAAAATTACAGAACCAACTGATATTGCAAACATCCTGGCAGAGAGGTTCAGTGCTAACTTTACCCCCCTCTCACGCCCTAAAGTGCCCATAGCTATACAGGAAGAATGCAGAGTCCCTGTAATCACATATATGCAGGTAAAAGCTGCACTGTCTAAAACCAAAAACACAGCATCCGTGGGACCGGACAACATCCCAGGCTGTGTTTTACACAAACTTCAGAATGAACTGACTCCCCACCTAAGCACCATGTTCAATCATAGTCTCACACCAGGCTTTGTGCCCACTGAATGGCACACAGCAACAGTTGTCCCACTCCACAAAGGGGGAGCCACCACTGATCCTGGGAACTATCACCCTATTAGCCTGATGAGCCTGGTCTGCAAGGCCATGGGACATATCATCATGGAACTCATAAACAAAGACATTGGTAACCTCCAAACCCTGGACCCCACCCAGTTCGGGTTTGTGAAAGGCAGATCATGTCTTCTGTACCTGATCGACTTCTTTGAGGCAGTCACCAAAGCCATAGACGAGGGTAAGGTGGTTCACACAGCCTATCTTGACCTCGCCAAGGCTTTTGACACCATCCCCCATTCTGGAATTATAGCTAAACTCGCTAAACTAGGTATAAATCCCTAAGTCACAAGATGGGTTGCCAACTGGCTTACTGACAGAACCCACACTGTAAAAGTTGCAGACTCCAAATCTGACTTCAAACCAGTGACAAGTGGAGTACCACAGGGTTCAGTCTTGGGACCTCTCCTGTTTGGTATCTACTTCTCTGAAGTACAGGCTAACACAAAAGGCCTCTGGCTAATGAAGTTCACAGATGACTGCAAACTAGGAGCCATTGTTGAGTCCCCAAATGATGTGGACATCCTACAGAAGGGCTTCACTGAGATAGATGCCTGGTGTCAGAGGCATGGCCTCAAGCTCAATGCCAAAAAGTGCATTGCCATCCCTTTTGGCAAAAACTCTGAACCCATGAACTACCACATAAACTGCAGTCTACTTAACGCCGAATGTGTGATAAGAGACCTTGGGACCCAGGTGGACAGTAGTCTCTCCTTTGATAATCACATCGCCACAGTAGTCAGGAAATCCTTCTATGTGGCACACATCACAAAAGGGTTCTCATCCAGGAAAAAAGAGGTCATTGTTCACCTCTACTTGGCACTCATTAGACCCATTATGGAGAACAACATCCCTTTTGGAATGTATCTCACAAGACATCTGCAGCAGCTGGAAAGGCCACAGAAGTACCTCACAAAGAGGATTACTGACCTCAAACAGATGCCCTACACTGACTGTCTCAAAAAACTCCAGCTTTACTCTGTAGCATATCGCCTACTCACAGGAGATCTCTGCCTAACATATAAAGCTAGGTTAAACCCAGAGCTGTTGGACATGCTACACCTAAAAAATACCAATCCCTCCAAACTACACGCTTTAGGGACCTAAATCTTGTCACCACAATAAACAGGACATGCTGGAGGGATAGATTCCTGTCTCAGAGACTTCCTATACTCTGGAACAAGCTACCCATCTATGTCAAGCAAAGTTCCTCATTAGCACTCTTCAAGAAAAGTCTTGATGAGTGGATGAGAAATAGGAAATACACCCTGGGGATCACTTCTGTGGCTCTGCTTGACAGGGGCGGCGTAAGCCAGGGAACCTTGTTGGCTAGGCTTACTTAGTCCCCTGGGCTGATAGCCTAGTACCTACCTATGAACCTATTAACTAACTGAAACTGCAAGGCCTCCATGATGTTCACCAGTATATTCCTCTGCATATTCTAAGATTAGCAACTATGGGTTATTTCAAATATGCCCTTGATTGCTTCCCCTGGATCTCCTTGAACATGTGTGTGTTTCTGTGTGTGTGTGTGTGTGTGTGTGTGTGTGTGTGTGTGTGTGTGTGTGTGTGTGTGTGTGTGTGTGTGTGTGTGTGTGCATGTGCATGTGTGTGCGTGCGTGGCTGTGTGTGTTTTTGTTGTGTGGAGTGGCAAAATGAAAGGGAGCTATAATTCTTGGCAGAAATGTTAGCAAAATTCTCAGATCTCTAACATGGCTTTGTGGCACTGAAGTTGAATGCCCTGGCAATGATTCAGATGACTGGAGGTCAGTTAACTGCTTGGGCACTGGAAAAACTGGGTAGGGTGGATTGGAGTGAGTAGCTTACATTGGTCTGCCCATCCTTGGGTAAGGGAGATGATGATTTTGGTCATGTGCTTGATTGCTTCCATGCAAGCATATGCTTTCACACTGACTATTGCTATAACACCAGGGAAGTAGGTGTGGTGATTCTAAGAGAGCATGTGTATGGGAACATGCACACTCTGTGGGTAGAGCATAGGGTACCCCTGCTTTGACATGGATGTGTACATCATTTACCAGGTGGTGGTACCAATGTTGCACAATAAGAAAACCCCCGATGGCTTCATGCATGGTGGGCCTATGACTGACTCAAACCCAAGAAGTCAATGAGGACCAATCAGTGGTAGAGCTTGATGTTCAGCAGGCAGAAGGGAGCAAAATAATTCTCAATTTTCCTGGTACAGCATGTGTTGCTATAGCTATACGGAAGTACCTTTCCCATTGTTAAGGCTGCTAGCTCTATGTTTTGTGTCATCCTGCTCCTTCTCTGCTCATCTCTATGGTAAGTTTTGTTGGGGACTGTATTGTCATGCTTGAATCATTTTGCAAGGAGAAGAACCTCATTCTTGGATTCCTGTGAGAAGGTAGCATGACTGTTAGATTAGTGGCTGCACTGGTCATTTTCTTTGTCTGACACCTACCTAGTGGCTGTACTGGTCATTTTCTTTGTCTGACACCTACCTAGTGGCTGTTCTGGTTATTTTCTTTGTCTGACACCTACCTAGTGGCTGTACTGGTCATTTTCTTTGTCTGACACCTGCCTTATGGTTGCAATGGTCATTTTCTTTGTCTGACACTTGCCTTGAGGCTGCAATGGTCATTTTCATTTTCTGACACCTACCTAGTGGCTGTTCTGGTTATTTTCTATGCCTGACAGCCACCTCCTAAATTTCCTTCTACTCGTACCCTAAAAGGTAAGTGAATGAACAGGTTATTAGAGGCTATCGCTAATGCTTGCTACACGATGTTTCTTAGAAGAAGGTTAACTGCAACTTTCTGTTAACAGGGGATAATAACAGTATGAAAACTGCCTTGTCTACAGTTCTTTAATTATTTCATTATCTGGCCTGAGAATGGCATCATGTCAGTGGTTATTCCAGTGCACTCTTAGCCCTGGTTGGGTCTTGGCGCCATGTATCCAGCAGCAACAAATAATAAATTCTAGCAGCAGATAACAATTTGAGGTTTTTCTTTGTTCTGTCCTACCCATCTTTGTGACACTTCACTTTTCAGAGTGTCAGAATTGCAGGCATGTTAGTTTTCAGACCATGGGACATGGGGGGTAAGTGACAAACTGTCCTGAATCAATGATCTACTGAATTAATGTGTTGTACTGTTTAATACACTTAATGATGCTGACTCCGAATTATTCATTGTTAAGCATCTGTTTAAATGCACCTGTTAACTACTTACACTTAGCTCTTAGCTAGCCTTAGTACCGTTAGTAAGAGAGTGTGTGTAACTTATTTAACATATCTTGGGCACTTCAGCCATGAGCTGATTGTGGGTAATAGTATTATCACATCAGCTTAAAAGCTATTTCTTAAAATGTAAAATTGGTAAGTGACCCTTTAAAAGAACCAGACCATTGTATTTAAGGAACATGTCAAATGGAAATATCATGTTGTGAGATAACCAGATCCTGGGATAGGATGCTCATACATAGCCTCAGTTTGGGGTAGAACTGTTGTGGTGTTATTTCTTCACCTCTGCCAAAAGAGGAGTGGAAATGCTGTGCATAAAGACCTTTCATATTAACTAAATTTTTACACAGTGATGCTTCCTGGAGGCTGGTAGTTGGTAGTTCAATTCCTCAGCGGGTCTAGTATTTACTATTAATAATTATCTCACAAATGGAATGACCAGTGAGTATCAGAGAGATGATAGTATTCTCTGCAAAATTTCTGGAGAGACACTGGTATTATATGGTAGAAATTTTAATTGGACACTATATTTATTCAGAGTCAGAATTACAAACATAAAGAATCACATCAGATCAGCAGGATGATGTAGATTGGAAATTCAAATAACTTAGTTGATATCTGAAGGATTACATACCCTGGAGAATCTCAGTTTCCTAGATTTAATGGCCTAGGTTACTTATCTGTTCAAAATGACTTATTTCTTATGTTGTCCCCATATAATGACCTGCCATTCCTAAATATAGAGGTGGGGATCATATCTAATCATTTCTAAAACAGCATCTCTGTCTATCCATGCTTTCTGGTCTTGCATCCCCTTGTTATTGAAGGCTGAGTACAGGGTTACCGAAGGAACACAGAATAAAATTAATTAGTAGTTCAGGCCAAACAGTTCACTGAATATCATCAGAAACATTTATTGTTACCCTTGCCTTGAAGAAATACATTTGCGCAAGAATACAACACCATGGAGGTTTATAGTCTGAAAAGAGAATAGGTCACACTCCCATCCTCAGTGAAGAATCAGTCTGAGTGATGGCAGTGGTTTCAGATTTAAACCCAAGATACTTGAGTGCTGTTAAGTGAAAACGTTTTGTTACATGCTTCAGTGGAAGGATAACAATGTAGACTTTCACCAAGGTAAGCTTAATATGAAGAACCTACAAAACTGTACTATTTTTGTGTCAGACTGACAACTTACCTACCCATGATATCTATTACTTAGCAGGGATTAATGCAGAATTCTGTTTCTTTTTTTTTTTTTACAATGGTATCCCTGATGAACATTAGGAAGTTATTCACTGCTTTGGGGATGAGGGGACTTCCACTGATGTCAGAGGAAAACTCAGCTTTACAAGAGCTGTGTCTCAATGCTGACGAGACTCATAGGTTCATAGGTGTTTACTAGGCTAACGACCACAAGGGCCTTTTTAAGCCTAGCCATGCATCCCAAATCTCTGACAAGTTCTGATACCCTTGATACGTGGGGGCCTGGTAGATAAACCATTTACAGGTTGCCTGTGTCCATTAGAGACATAGGTGCCAAACCAGGGATGAATTTCCATTTTCCCATCCAGATGTCCAAGTTGCACTTGAATTGGGTTAGGGAGGAACTCTGCTTCACATGGATGAGGAGCCTGTTCCATAGATAGGGTAGTCTCTGGGGTACATACCTATCTCTCCAGCAGGTCATATTTATAACACGGGCAAGGTTTAAGTCTTTAGAATGGGTAATTCTGGTATTGTTTGTTTTGTGGATATGCAGGAGTCCATCAGAGTGGGATTTGTCAATGCTCTGTATGCCAGGCATAGATCTCCCCTCAAAAGCCTGTAAGAGACAGAATACAGGGATAGAGCCTTGAGGTGGTCTGCATAGGACATTTTACTTACATCCTGTATTCTTTTAATGGGGAACCTGTGTGGATGTTCCAGTTGTTGGCTATGCCTGTTTAGGTATATACCAAAGGGGGCACTGTACTCAATGATAGGTCTGATGAATGCTGAATATAGTGGAACAATGACTTCCTTGGACTTAGATGCCATACCTTTGTTTAGAAGTTGCATAACATAGAATGATTTCCTCACCACTGTAGACACATGGTAGTCAAAGGCTAGATCACTATGTGTGTCACTAGGTCCCCTGACTACTGGGTCAACTCTAAGGGGTATGTTGTCAATATGATAGTTACCAGGGATGGATGACTTCCCAAAGGATACTATTATGCATTTCTTCGCATTTCGTTTTAGTCCATGGCTCATACATCAGTTGTTTGTCTGTGTCAGCCCCTCCTGGAGAACATTTGTGTCAGTGTGAGATTCAATGACATCTCCTAATTTGCATTCATCTGCAAATTTAGTCAACCAGAGACCACTGACATTGGCCTTGACTTTTCAGAAGTAAATTCCAAAAAGAAAAGGTCGAAGGACTGATCCCTGAGGGACTCCATTTGTGACTGGCCTCTTTGTAGAGGTGGACTCCCCAATTTTAACTTCCTGGGCCCTGTTTGTGAGCCAATTGGTGGCTATCCACCAGATAACATATGGGTTTGTACCTAACCTCTTGTGTTTGTCAACAATGCCCAAGTGAGCTATTGTGTCAAATGCCTTGCCCGGGTCAAGGTAGGCAGTGTGAATAATTTTTCCCTCATCCATTGCTTTGGTGACCTTCTCAAAGAAGTCCACCATGTTGAGTAGGCATGATCTGCCTTTGACAAAACCAAACTGGGATGGGTCCAGAGTCTAGCAGTTTACTATATCTCTATTGATCATCTCCATGATAATTATTTCCATGGCTTTACATATAAGACTAGTGAGACATATGGGTCTGTAGTTTCCAGGGTCTGTAGATGGTCTACCTTTGTACAGAGGGATGACTGTTGCCTTTTTCCATTCATGAGGCACAAAGCCTGTTTGGAGGCTACAGTTAAATAGTAATTCCAGAGGCCCTGATAGGTCATGTTTCATGTTATTTAGAAGGTCTCCTGGGATATTGTCTGGGCTCATTGATGCAGTGTTCTTGGTCTTAGAATGATCATTAAGGACCTGTTCCCTATTGATAGTAGGGGGAGTTATATTTGATGACATTTGCTGAGGGAAGGTTAAGGGGAAGAGATGGGTAAAGTTGGAGCTGAATTTTTCAGCCAGGAGGTTTGCTATATCTTCTGGCTCAGAATAGGTGGCTCCTGGTACAATGAGCTCTGCACACAATTGCATATTGCCTTTGGTTGCAGACATAGCTAAAGAATGCTTTGTGGTTATTCTTAGCCTGGGAGGCCAAACTCACCTCACATTTGGCTTTCCTAGACTTCATTTGCCCTCTGAATTGTTTGTTTAGTTTGATGAAAGTGCTTTTGTCCTGCTAGGTGCTACATCTTCTAAGTTTTGCCATGATTTTCTTCCTCCTGTTATACTATTGATTTTGTTATTCCACCAGGTGGCTTGTTTTTTGACTTAGTTCTGTACTTCTTCCTGGGTGTTACAGCTGCTAACATGCTTGTAAAGGGTTTCTGTAAACTGTTCTGCATAGGCAGCAGTGTTCTCAGGGTTTATGGGGGCTTGAAATTTTGCCAGGTTCTCACTTAATAGCAGGAAGTTAGCCTTAGAATAGTTCCTGAATATTTGAGGTTTAGCTGCGGGTCCAGGTTTAATTTTTACTTCAAAGGAGACCATTTTGTGGTCTAACCTTACCAGAAAAGACATTACAGTAGGGGGTGTGCAGCAGTCTTCCATATTAGTGAGGACTAGATCCAGTATGGTCGTACCCCTGGTTGGTATATTGACTATCTGGTCCAGGAAGTTTGTGTTTACAAAATCCAGGAATCTCTGTGCATGTACATTTGGTGTCGTATAGGATTCCCAGTTAATAGTGGGGCAATTAAAGTCACCCATGGATATGGTATTGCGTTGGATGGTTAGTATTTCTAATAAGTTTAAATACATGATATGGGTTTCCTGGGTCATAGAGGGGGACCTATAGCTTGCAAGGAAGTGGTATTGGATTTTACTATGGTGATTTGAACACAGATCAGCTCAAGTGCACTGTCCTGTTTGACCAACCTTGAAGTATATTTATTTTTGATCTAAATAGAGACACCTCCACCTTTAGTCCCTGTCTGTGAAGTAGCTGGCCTAAATGTGTGTCAGGCATTATAACCTTGCACTGGTAGTGTGCTCTCCCCAGCTTTAAACCATGTCTCAGTGACTGCGCAGACATCAGCATTCTCTAGGGTAAAGAGAGCTTCTAGAGAGTGGAGTTTTTTGTTTAGACTCCTAGCATTGAGCAGTAACACCTTTAGATTTTCTTGGTTTTGATTTGTTATATTGGAAGTACTTTCAGTTTGGCATTGCCTAAAAAAGGCACTATGGGGAAGACAATATTTTAGCTAATATTCAAAATCCTAGAGGGGAGAGGTGCAGACCATCCTTGGCAAAGCAGCACAGTCTGTTGACCATCTCCTTTCATGCTGACAAATATTGCACCCCCTTGGAATGACACCAGAAACTAAGCCAATTATTAACATCAATCATCTTTTGTTCATATTGTGGCATCATCCTTGGAGAAGGTAAAATGCTGCTCAATGCTAGGCTCATTCTAGCCTGAGACACTTATTCTGAGAGGTCCATGATGTCTCTCTTCATATAGCCTAGGGAGGTACGTCTCAGGTCATTTACTCTCACATGGACTATGACTGAGTCATATTGGCAATTGAGGTCCAGTGAGCTGAGTGCATGTGTAATGTGGTGGATTCTAGCTCCTGATAAGCAACTGACCCTAACTTTCTCCTTACTCAGCCTAGCGAGAAGGACATCAGTGTGTCTCACGATGGAGTCTCCAATGACTAGAGTGTTGGATTGTGTGGTGGCTTGCCTTATGGGCTTAGAGGTAGAGGCTCCATGAGATGTAGTTCTATGTGTTGATGCGGGTGTTGTTTTGAAAGAGCGCATTTGAGGCTGCTGAGGGTATTTGTTATGTGTACTTCATCTAGGAGGTCTTTGTGGTTTAGAAAGGTTACATGTAAGTGCCTCAGCATATGCGGGTTGATATGTCTGCTTTGAACTTTGCATGATGGGTGCAGCACGTGTACTACTGACAACCTTATTGACATTAGGAGTACTTTTATGTGAGAGCTTTGCCTCCAGTGAAATTGTGTGAATACATCTCTCACATACCATATCAGTTTGTTTGAGAATTAACTGTTTGTCAGTAAACATGAGGCAATTTTTGCATTGCCTCAGGATGCCCATATCCACCTAGATGGTAACAAAAACAAGAGGAAAGTTTATATCCAAGGCAATAAACCCTTTTTATTGATTAGACAGTTGGAGTGAGAATAGTAATCCCTGTCAGGAGTATCTGGTTTGCAACTATGTGGCCAGTACTTGTCACTACAAACCAGTTGTCCTGTATGCAACTATGTATTGGAGAAATGTCAAATGTGCTTTTACAGTAAAAATGTCACTCAAGGTGTCTGAGTCTGTACAGATCACTGTCAAACACTTGAGGTGAAACTAGTATATAGAAAATTTAAGGATGAAGTATTTAGGCAGATGTTCTGAAGTTAGAAACAAATCAAGCAGTACTTACTGAAAACAAACAATTAGATTGTCAAGAATGATGAAAAGAGGGGAGTCACATGAATGGCTACTACTAATGCTGGTCTCAGCACAACTTCACTCTGTTGGGATAACATATTCCTTTGCTTCTTCTTTCACCAGAAGCAAAATGTTAGCAATGATCCCAAGAAGAGAAGCAGGCCACAGCCTGTTTGGTGATCCACAGTATAGTCCCAGATGATGCAAGGGTCTGTAGGCTTGTAGCCTTTTTCTGGCAGTTGCCTTGAATAGCAACCAGACCAATTAGGAACATTAAGCACAGACATTCACTCTCCAACCAGAAACAGTCAGAAATCAATGCACTCTGCTCCTTCTCTCACCAGGACCAGAATATAAGCAGATATTCCAAGCTGTCACATATAAAGCAGTTATTAGGATTTCTGGTGATCAGCAGTCTCCAGGAAATAATGTATCTGTGCGTCTTATCTCACCAGGAGAAAACAGAAGCTCTAATCCCAAGATGACTACTGAGAGTCAGAATGTGGGCTCTCCAATACTGGTGGTCTTGCAATAGATGTTTAAAGGTAAGATGAAAACAATGGTTTATCCTAAACACTGCAGTGTGCACTAGAGGAGTTAGATGTGAAAGTAGGTAACTTAAGTTTTAGCTGTCTAAGTGCAGAGCCACTATTTTTAAAAGAGCAAGATAGATTGAAAGGGGTGGGCACTTTTGTATTTTGGTACTATGGAATACAGTGGGATGCCCAATAAATTTAAATAGTTGAAGGGGAATTTCACAAAATAATAATGTGCTTACTCACACCAGCCAGTGAAAGTAGAGAGGGAAGGAAATATTTGGTCAACTTAACATAAGGGCAGGGAACTAGAATGACAGTGGTGTTTAAGAACACAACAGTAATAGGGTGAGAGGGTGGGAAAAAATTCTGACTCACAAGAGACACAGCTGTGGTCTCTTTTTTTTACGTTTTAATATGCAATTAATAGAAGATTATAAGCAACACACAGTGAAAAGAAAACAAATAACAGTATACAAACTAGAAAAAGGCAATAAAGTAATGCAAAATACAATAAATCCAGAAGTAAAGTAACCCTTCCCTCACAGTGAGCTGTGGCAAGGTCTGGGTGAGCTTTTCTAGTAAAGCCAATAAACACCTCTGCCATCTTTCAAACTTGAGCCCATCACACCTGCAGCACACTGCATTAACCTGCCACCACAAGTGACTCCAAGGGCATCTGATATAGTTCCAGGAGCAAAATGCCTTGGCTGGATGGACCACTATTTTTTTTCCCTGTCTGGCATTTTAACTGCCTCATCTGTAGTATAAGCTTCAGGGTCAGTACACTGATTATGGGCAGTCTTATCTTTTCTTCCTGCATCAGCCTCTTCCTTTAATAATTCAGATTTAAACATGTATCTGTTAACAGTGCAGAATGTTTCATTTTCAGAGAGCTGGCATGTCTTCAAAACTCTTTTGTACATGTTGGAGTGCAGCATTTGTACCCTGAATAAACTTCTACTCCTGTTATAGGTTCATAGGTTCATACTAGGCTATCTGCCCTAGGGCATTTATAAGCCTAGCCAGAGTGTGTTTGACTTTCGCCACCCATTTTAAATTAATTTTGCTATGCCCTTTTTCGAGGTTAGTATACTGTGCCTCTGTCTAACAGTGACACAGAAGTGATACCCGGGGTAAACCTACAATCTCCCATCCACTCATCAAGATTCCTCTTGAAGAGAGTCAATGAGGGACTCTGCCTAACCTGGACTGGGATTTTATTCCAGAGAGAAGGGAGCCTCTGGGTTATGAATCTGTCCCTCCAGCATGTCCTATTTATTTCAGTGCTGAGGTTCAAGTCTCTCGAGCTCGTAGCTCGATGGGATTTGGATTTTCTGAGGTGCAGCATGTCCATTAATTCCGGGTTGGACATGGCTTTATACATCAGGCACAGATCGCCTCAGAGCAGGCGGTATGCCACTGAGTAGAGCTGGAGTTTCTTTAACCAGGCAGCATATGGCATCTGTTTGAGCCCTTTGATCCTCTTGGTGATGTACTTTTGGGGTCTTTCCAGTTGCTGCAGGTGTCTGGTAAGGTACATCCCAAAAGGGGCATTGTACTCAATTATGGGCCTGATGAGGGATGAGTAAAGAGGCACGATGACCTCCCCTGATCTAGATGTGAATCCCTTCATGATTAGGTGGGCTATATAAAATGTTTTTCTAACCATTTTGGCCATGTGGTTGTCAAATGAGAGATTGCTATCAACTTGGGTCCCCAGGTCCCTAATTACTTCTTCTGTACTTAATGGATTACCACCTATGTGGTAATTTGTGGGCACTTTGTTTTTGCCAAAGGGGATGACTATACACTTTTTGGCATTTAGCTTGAGGCCATGGCTCTGGCACCAGTTGTCTGTTTCTATGAGGCCCTTTTGGTGGATGCTTGTGTCGGCTGGAGAGTCGATTATGGCACCCAGTTTGCAGTCATCTGTGAACTTGGTCAGCCACAGTCCTTCCGTGTTGGCCTGCACCTCTGAGAAATATATACCGAACAAGAGAGGTCCCAGGACTGAGCCTTGTGGGATGCCACTTGTAACTGGTTTGGAGTCTGACATGGCTCTAGCAATTCTAACCATGTGGGTTCTGTCCTTGAGCCAGTTTGCAACCCATCTAGTGACATAGGGGTTTATATTTAAGCTGGTGAGCTTATCTATAATGCCTGAGTGGGGTATTGTATCGAAGGCTTTTGCGAGGTCCAGGTAGGCTGTGTGGACCACTTTCCCCTCGTCAATGGCCTTGGTGACTGTTTCAAAGAAATTGACCAGGTTTAAGAGGCAGGATCTGCCCTTAACAAAGCCAAACTGGGTAGGATCCAGTGTCTGTAGGTGCCCAATATCTTTATTTATGAGGTCCATGGTGATCCTTTCCATAGCTTTGCAGACCAAGCTAGTCAGGCTTATGGGGCGATAGTTTCCAGGATCCATTGAGGCACCACCTTTGTGGAGAGGGACCACTGTTGCTGTACACCACTCTTTGGGTACATATCCTGTAGTAAGGCTGAGATTGAACAGTAGTTTTATGTTTAGGTTTAGCTCATCTTGGAGTTCATGTAGGATGCAGCCCGGGACACCGTCTGGTCCCATTGATGCTGTGTTTTTTGCTTTGGAGAGGGTGGCTCTTACCTGAGCATCTGAGATGTTAGGGGAGGCAGCACTCTGCTGGGATAGATATTTGCCCTTTTGGTGAGGAGGGGGGAGAGAAGTTTGCGCTGAACCTGTCAGCTAGGATGTTGGCAATGTCTGTGGGTTTGATATATTTTTTGTCATTTTGGACTAATTCTGAGCATATCTGGGAATTCCCACCCAGGTTCCTAACATAACTAAAGAAAGCCTTGTGATTATCCTTAGTGTCCTGTGCAATTTTTCTCTCGAAGCTGGCCTTAGATGATTTTATGAGTGCCCATAGTTTTTTGCTAATACTGATCAGAGATGCCTTCCCTTTTTGGGATTTTGCTCTATCATGTAGTAGCTTCCTCCTTCTATTGTATAGTTTGTTTATGGCTGGGGCCCACCAGACAGGACGTCTGCCTCTGGAGGATTGGATCTTGGTTTTATTTGGGATTGCATGATCCATGCATTCCTGAAGGTGTTCATAGAATGCATTTATAAAGGATTCTGTGGTCTGGGCCATATTTTCCACAGGCTCGGGGGCTTTGAAGGATTCCACCTCGGTTTTGAGGAGTGTGAAATTTGCTTTAGAGAAGTTTTTCACTGTGGTTTTCTGGGCAGGGGGTGGGTTCGGGATGTGAATATCCAATGAGATTAGTTTATGGTCTGATCTTACCAGTGAGGGATATACTTCTGGTCTGGAGCATAGAGTCCCCATGTTGGTGATGATCAGGTCCAGTATGTTTTCCCCTCTTGTGGGAGTGGTAACAAGATGTTCCATAGCATTTCAGTTTATAAATTCTAGGAACCTTTGGGCTAGGGTGTTGGAGCTAGAGTAATGCTCCCAGTCTATGTTTGGGTAGTTGAAGTCACCCAATATAATGGTGTTTGGAGAGACCTTCATATTTTCCAGTGTTCTCAGGAAGGCCGAGTGGGGTTCCTGGGTCTGGGAGGGTGGTCTGTATCAGGCTATAAACTGAAAGGCAGTTTTACCCACTGTTAGTTGCACATGGATAATCTCTGATGCTTCGTGCTGTGCCACCAACCTGGAGGTGTGGGTATCTTTGACGAATATTGATACTCCCCCTCCTTTTGTGGTTTGGTCCAAGTTTTGGGGACGAAAAGCATGGTATGAGGTATAACCTGGTAGTGCTGGGGTGCTCTCGGGAGCCGTGAACCAGGTTTCTGTTACTGCACAGATATCAATGTTCTCCATGCTAAGGGGAGTTTCCAGTGCGTGCATCTTGAGGTTTAGACTTCTGGCGTTGAGTAGCATTACTCTTAGTTTCTTATCCCTTGTGATACCTATGGAGGTGGGTTTGTCTTTTGAGCCTTGCCTAAAAAAGGCACTATGGGGGAAGCAAGAGCCTTTGCCAATATCCGAAAGCCCAGGGGTGACAGGTGCAAGCCGTCCCTAGCGAAGCATCGTGGCGTGTCGAGCATGTCATCCCAGGCTGACAGGCATTGGATCCCCTTTGAATGACACCAATACTTAAGCCAGTTGTTGAAATTGATCATCTTGTCTTCATATTGTGGCATCATTCTTGGTGAGGGTAAGATGCTACTCAAGGTCAGGGTCATACCGGCCTGGCTACATGCTCAGAGAGCTCCTCTATGTCTCTTTTCATGTAGTCCAGGGAGGTATGTCTCAGGTCATTCACACCAGCATGGACAATGACCGAGTCATATTTGTACTTGCCTTGGAGTGACCTGAGTGCTTGTGTTATGTGGTGGATCCTAGCGCCCGACAGGCAGCTCACCGTGACCTTCTCCTTGTTCAGCCTGGTGAGTGGGAAGTCAGTGTGCCTGATGATAGAGTCACCTATTACAAGTTTATCAGGTGTGTTGTTTAGCCTTAAGGGCTGTGACTGTTCAGCACACTGGCTTTGTGAGCTATGTGTTGCAACTTAGAAGGATGTAAGCTACCTGTTCTGCCACTACAGTGCAGACCACAAACCTTCTTAATGTAAAACAACTGGTTTGAAGCCCAAGTGCTTAAACTAAAAGGCTTAGAATGAGTTACACCAAACATTAATAAATACAACTGAGTACTATTAAGATGATGCAAAAGCAAAATAAAGTAGGAAGAAACACAAATACAGTAAAAGCAGATAAAAATTTTTTTTTTTTGAGTGAGCAAATGAGATGGGCCCAGGAGTTACAGGACAGAAACGAGTGCAAATGCAGGCCTTCAAATCAGAAAGTTGAGAGAGATGGAAGACCGCCCAAACGGCCAGTAACTACAATTTCTGGGCCAGAACCACTCCTTATGTGGAAAACAGGTTACCTAATGCTTACCACTCCCACTGATAGGCTAGAAGGCTTCCCTCCAACACAGAAAGGCTTGGGGGGCTCAGAAGCTTACAAACAGTCCTGGATACAGCAAATCTGTATCTAGAACACTAATTACAGGAGAGGTAGGAAACAGGCTTACAATTTTTTTTTTTTTTTTTTCAGAAAAGTACCAAAAACAGTAGTAAAAACAATTCACATACAGTGCAAGCTGGCACACTTGAGTATGTAGCAATATTAGTCCACACACAGTTTGAAAAAATGTAATTAAATTAAAAAGGACTAAAAGCAAGTGCAGAAAGGGTTTATTAGGTAGAATGCGGTAAAGAGATGGGACTGGGGGAATGTCCTAGATCAAATCTACAGTGGGGCGGGCACTGCAAAAGCCACCAAATGTAAACCACAACCAAGAACAGGGAGGGGGGTGGGGAAGACAGTTTCAACAGAGATGTGAGGAATCATAGTGCAAATTATAAAACCAGAAAAATAAATACTGATCTCTGTATATTTGCAGAACAGTAAGACAACGGATATCTAAGCAACAATTTAGCTCTATAATACAGAATAATACAGAAAAATATATTCAGCTCTGTATATTTGCAGTTAGTCTTGTAAGGCTCTCTCTCAGTGCACAGGTTCCAGTTTGAATGCAGACTGTTATTAACAGGTCAAATTAAGGGAACCTGGAGTTAAGCAACACACAAACTATAAAAACCGGTTATATCAGCTGAAGACAAGGCAGAAAATGAGGGGGGGTGGGGAAGACAGTTTCAACAGAGATGTGAGGAATCACAGTGAAAATTATAAAACCAGAAAAATATATACTGATCTCTGTATATTTGCAGAACAGTAAGACAACAGATATCTAAGCAACAATTTAGCTCTATAACACAGAATAATACAGAAAAATATATTCAGCTCTGTATATTTGCAGATAGTCTTGTAAGGCTCTCTCTCAGTGCACAGGTTCCAGTTTGAATGCAGACTGTTATTAACAGGTCAAATTAAGGGAACCTGGAGTTAAGCAACACACAAGCTATAAAAAATGGTTATATCAGCTGAAGACAAGGCAGAAAATGAGGGGTGGGGGTGGGGAAGACAGTTTCAACAGAGATGTGAGAAATTACAGTGCAAATTATAAAACCAGAAAAATATATACTGATCTCTGTATATATGCAGAACAGTAAGACAACAGATATCTAAGCAACAATTTAGCTCTATAATACAGAATAATACAGAAAAATATACTCAGCTCTATATATTTGCAGATAGTCTTGTAAGGCTCTCTCTCAGCGCACAGGTTCCAATTTAAATGCAGACTGTTCTGAACTTTAACATAATGTAGACACACTTTCAACCACTATAGTTTCCATCTGACCCTCATTTCAGTTATTTGCCCATTCTTTGTTCCCTTCTCTTCATGTAGATAAATGTTTTGCTCTTTTGGCATAGTAGAATTTCCACATAACTTGATTATTCGTCAGCATCTCAGATACATTGTCATGATTTTCTGGTGGTGATATCAAAGAATGAGTGGGCAATTTTCTTTTAAGTCTTCTCATTAACATCTATGCTGACAAACCTATTCCCCACAGCGCTGTGTCTGTCTTTGTATTTCAGAACTGACTTGTATCATCCTGTCATCTTGTTCATTATTCTATGTGTAGTGAAGACTAGTCATTTTATATTTGAAATCCCATGTAGTAGCAACATGTTTGAACTCTTGTTTCACAAACTGTGAAACTTTGTCAAGTGTGACAGTAATGTCATGCCTGGAATGTATGTTTCTGTGAACACTGACTACATTTTAACTCATAGTTACAAGTACCTCAACCTTACTATTTCATGTAATTTTGAGTAGTGGTCGATGCAGACTACATAGCAATTATTTTTAATATGAAGTAAATTAGTATCCATTTTCAGTATTTTCTGTAGAAGCAATTCTTTTTTTTCTTGCTTTTATCTATAGAATCAGTTACTCACATCACAATTCTGTGCAACTATATCTGGTTTTATATTTTCAGTTAATACAAAATATCACATGTTCTTTTTTATATTTAAAAATACTAAATAATATTTATGGATTTTCTTTAGCATGTACTCCCCCAATGAATTAGATATGATAATTTTGTTGGATTTGAACAGGAGACCTCAAATGCAAGATATTTTGTCTCTATATGGATAGCATGCTTGAACAGCTTTGCTCTCTCCAGAAATCTGTTCTGGACACACTTTCACATTGCTTCTTTAAGCAGCTGCATTTCCTGCCTTTCTGAGTACTCCTTTATGCTTCTTAGCACATTTTCAGGACCTGTCCAATGACTCCTCCATCTGTATTCATTTGGCCTATTCACTCCACTGGAGGTCTGAATTAGCATTCATAGGCAAGGCAAGAACCCTATTACCCATTTTCCATGCCCAGAAAGCGTCATCAGCCCATTTGTTCCCCACTCTATCAAGAGTCTGGTGGCAGAGAGGGGACCAGCATTAAGTTCCAATGAACAGTATACTTAACCCACCACACACATCTTGCTGACACACAAATGCTGCCTATCATGGGAGAAGGAGAAGGAAGAGGAGTCATGCATGCTCTCATACATACCTCCCTTACTTTTGGCTCCCCAGAACAGATGTCCACAGAGATCTGCTTTACCAAAGTGAGCTAACCTAGAAATCATAGGTAGTGATACATCTAGGGACTCCTAGGTGTCACCATTGCAACATGCCTGGAATTCTTCTTCCCCGAGAATAACCGGCCTAGTATTAGCTGCTTAAGCTTCCTCACTGAGGCCCTCAGATGCAGGTGCACTGGCTGATCATAGATATTCGGAGCTCTTGCATGGGCTTCAGGTTCTATGTTCAGTCACTGAATTAAAATTTTAGCAAAATGATATTAATCAAACTTTAAACATTGAAGGTTTAAATTACTGAACACGTTTATCTTTGAAAATAAAATCACTGAATAGCCATAGCTGGCCTACAACCAGGAAGTACCGTGTTGCATAAGGTAACCTAAACAAATCATTTTATAAATTTCTCCTATTCCCCACTGTAGTGAGATCTTGGAGTTGGTATATATAGTTAGGTGGGATGTGGGAGGCATAGCCCCCCACCTTGGTTGACAAGCTGCACAGCACCTGGGCTGAATTTTCTATTTCCCATCCAGTCGTCAAGATTTTTCTTAAAGAGGGCCAATGAGGAGCTTTGCTTGACGTGAATGGGTAGTTTGTTCCAGAGTATGGGAAGTCTCTGGGACAGGAATCTATCCCTCCAGCATGTTCTGTTTATTGTGGTGACAAGGTTTTGCTCCCTGGAGTGTGTGGTATGGAGAGATTGAGATGTAGCATGTCCAACAGCTCTGGGTTTGACATAGCTTTGTATGTTAGGCAGAGATCGTCTCTGAGTAGGCGATATGCGACGGAGTAGAGCTGGAGTTTTTTGAGACAGTCTGCATATGACATCTGTTTGAGGCCGGTAATCCTCTTAGTGAGGTATTTCTGTGGCCTTTCCAATTGTTGTAGGTGACTTGTAAGATACATGCCAAATGGAGCATTGTACTCTATAATGGGTCTGATGAAGGATGAGTAGAAAGGTACAATGACCTCCTTTTTTCTAGAGGAGAACCGTTTTGTGATGAGGTGTGCCACGCAGAAGTATTTCCTGACTACTGTACAATGTGGTTATCGAAGGAGAGACTACTGTCTACCTGTGCCCCGAGATCTCTTATCACACTTTCAGTGTTTAGTGAGCTACCACCTATGTGGTAGTTTATGGGTATCGAGTTTTTCCCAAAAGTGATGAAAATGCACTTTTTGGCATTGAGCTTGAGGCCATGACTTTGACACCAAGCATCTGTCTCTGTGAGGCCCTTTTGTAGAATGTCTACATCATTAGTTGATTCTATTATGACTCCCAGTTTGCAGACATCTGCGAACTTTGTTAGCCAAAGACCTTCTGTGTTGGCCTTCACTTCAGAGAAGAAGATGCTGAATAGGAGAAGACCCAGGACCAAACCCTGTGGTACTCCACTCATCACTGGTCTGAAGTCGGACTTGGAGTTGGCTACTTTTACTGTGTGGGTTCTGTCAGTGAGCCAGTTGGCCACCCATCTTGTGACATAGGGATGTATGCCCAGTTTAGTGAGCTTATCTATAATTCCAGAGTGGGTGATGGTGTTGAAAGCCTTGGCGAGGTCAAGATAGGCTGTATGCACTATCTTGCCCTCATCTACAGCTCTGGTGACTGCTTCAAAGAAGTCAATCAGGTTTAGTAGACATGATCTACCTTTTACAAACCCAAATTGAGTGGGGTCCAGGGTTTGGAGGTTACCTATGTCTTTGTTTATAAGCTCCAAAATGATACGTTCCATGGCCTTGCAGACAAGGCTCGTCAGGCTAATGGGGTGGTAGTTTTCGGGGTTCGTGGTGGCACCCACTTTGTGGAGTGGGATAACCGTCACTGTGCACCATTCAGCAGGCACATAGCCTGAGGTGAGGCTATGACTGAACATGGTATTTAGGTGGGGTGCCAGTTCGTTCTGTAGTTCGTGCAGTATGCAGCCTGGGATGTTGTCTGGTCCCATGGATGCTGTGTTCTTGGCTTTGGAGAGTGCGGTCTTTTCTTGTTCATCCATGATTACAGGGGCATTGCATTCTTCTGGTATTAAGATGGGCCCTTTGGAGGGCGGGGTGGGGGTAAAGTTAGCACTAAGCCTATCTGCCAGGATGTTGGCAATATCGGTTGGTACTGTATATTTAGTGCCATTGTCGGAGTGTTGCCATTGAGATTTTTGACATAGCTGTAGGATGCTTTGTGGTTGTCTTTGGAATCAGTGGTGATTTTATTTTCATAACTGGCTTTGGAGGATTTTTTGAGGGATCTCAGCTTCTTGCTGAGGCTGACCAGGGAGTTCCTCCAATCTTGGAATTTTACTCTTTTTTGCAACAGCTTCTTCCCTTGTAGAGTTTGTTTATGGCAGGGGACCACCAGATTGGCTTCCCTTTTTTGGAGGATAGCATCCTGGTTCTGTTGGGGATGGCATGATCTATGCACTTGTGTATGTGCTTATACAGTGCATTTGTGTAAGATTCAGCACTCGGACGTCTATTTTCCATGTGCATGGGTGTCGTGAAGTTTGCTACTTCTGTCTTAAGAAGCATGAAGTTGGCTTTGGAGTAGTTTTTGATGGTGGTTTCCTTAATGGGTGGTGGGGGTGGGATATGGGTGTTTAGGGTGATTAGCTTGTGGTCGGATCTGACCAGCAAGGAGTTGACCTCTGGCAAGGAACACCGGTTACCCATATTGGTAATGACCAGGTCCAGGATATTGCTGCCCCTGGTGGGGGTGTGGACAAACTGATCCAAGGTGTTGGAATTTATGAATTCCAGAAAACATTGAGCGAATGAATTGGTACGTGAGTAGTTTTCCCAGTTGATGGTGGGGTAGTTGAAATTGCCCATAATTAAGGTATTGGGTTGTACCTTAATATTTTCCAGTATCTTAAGAAATGAAAAGTAGGAATCCTGGGGCATGGTGGGGGATCTGTAACAAGCTACAACCTGGATTGCAGTCTTGCCCAGTGTTAGTTGCACTTGGATAATTTCGGATGCATTATGTTGAGCAACTAGCCTGGAAGTGTGGATATCCTTAATGAATATGGACAGGTCTCCACCTTTAGTCTTTCGGTCCAGGTTAGGTGGCCAAAAGGTGTGGTATGCATTATACCCTGGTAATGCAGGTGGTGCTCTCTGGAGCCTTGAACCAGGTCTCTGTCACTGCACAGATGTTGATGTTCTCCATTTTAAGGAGTGCCTCGAGTGAGTGCATTTTGAGGTTTACTTCTAGCATTGAGTAACATTACCCTCAGAGTTTGCTTGCTTGTACCTGTTACTGTGGTGAATTTTGCATTTGAACCTTGCATAAAAAAGGCACTATAGGGGTGGCAAGAGCCTTAGCCAGTATCTTGAATCCCAGGGTGACAGGTGCAGGCCATCTCTGGCAAAGCATCGTGGTCTGTCGACCATGTCATGCCAGGCAGACAGATACGGGATCCCCTTAGAATGACACCAGAAGCTTAGCCAATTGTTGAAGCCAATCATTTTGTCCTTGTACTGTGGTATCATTCTGGGTGATGGCAGGATGCTACTCAGGGCTAGGGTCATGCCTGCCTGGGCTACAAGATCCGAGAGCTCCTCCATGTCTCTTTTCATGTAGTCCAGGGTAATACGTCTCAGGTCATTCACACCAACATGGACAATGACAGAGTCATATTTGTACTTGTTGTAGCATGACCTGTGTGTGTGCATTATGTGGTGGATCCTGGCACCCAACAGGCAGCTGACAGTAACTTTCTCCTTGCTTAGCCTGGTGAGTGGGACATCAGTGTGCCTGACTATAGAGTCACCTATGACTAGTGTGTTGGGTACGTTGTTTTGTATTATGGGCTGAGGTTGAGTGGCACATTAATTTTGTGGGCTATGTGTCATTTGGGTAGTGTTTGGGGGTGGTAGTCTGCGTTTCAGCTTGGGAGGTCTCTGTTGCTTGGGCAGATCTTTACTGAGAACCTCCATGAATGTGGGTGTGTGCTTTGTCTTTCTTTTTGTGGGTTTTGGTAGTGTGGGTTTTGAAGCACTATGTGTCATTGGGCATTTGCATTGTTGGCCAACTATGGCCATTTGATGATTTTGTTTTCAAAGATAAGAGTGTTCTGTAATTGAAACTTTCAATGTTTAAAGTTTGATTATTAGCTGTTCACTGAAATTTTAATTTGATGACTGAACATAGACCCTGAGCTTCATTCCTCTAATTTCTAAAACAACTATAATAATGACATTTTGTTTTTTTGTAATTGACAGGTCCTACAGAGAAGATAGAGGAGGTGACCCCAAGTTAGACATAGAAATTAAGGAAACTAAATGGCAACTTAGACTGAACGCTAAGGTTGAACCTGGAATTAATTAATACATTTCTATAGCTAGTGTGTCAAAGCAAAAGAGGAAATTGTGCTAGGTTATGGACATGCATCTGTGTGCTATGCAATTATTATCTTTGGAAATATTGTTTACTGTAATTTTGCTAGTTTTGTACGATCGAACTACAACAGTACAAATATTCAATATTTTAAGCATGTCATTATTATAGTTCTTTTAGAAATTTAAATAGTTTTTTACTTCAGGTTTTATGTTTACATTTTATTTATTTTTCACTTTTCATTTTCACTTTCTATGTTTGTATTTCTTGACTTAAGTGAAATCATTAACAGAACTGAAAATGTGTAGGTATGGTTAAGGGTTAAATTTTTGAAAGCATTGGAAAAGAGGAAATTATGTCAGTATTTAGGGTGTGTTCTAAATAAAAACATATGACTCTGATGATGCCTTTTGAGGTGAAACCGCTTAGTCAGTGTTTTGTCGTGTTTTGGCCATAGTTTATGATAGCATACCAGCCATGCTATTCACAATTCAAGCTATTGCCCTCTGAAATACTTATTGTATAGATGATGTCCCAAAAGGTAGTCTGTAAGGTCTGTACCTTCCCAGCTAGGTAGTGAAAGTGCATAGCTTTGAAATATTTCATCTAGCTTAATTTATCAGAAACCTGAAACCTTGGTTAGCATCTAGTGCAAAAAAATATTTGGAACTAGCTATAGGTTAGACAGGTTCTTTACTTTCTGGTGAAAGATAGTGTTTCCTTTATAATACTGTGTTAACCTCTTGTGAATTGATTCAAATTCTAAGTGTCTTGCTTTATACTGTAACCATACTTTGTACCCCTTAGTAGGTTCCATCTAACAGTAGCACATGGATTCTCCATTCTCTGTAATTATTTTTAATTATTGATCTATGTTTTCTTTCAGGGCTACTTCTACTCTTTTAGGTAGATATGTTTTGCACCAATTCAGGCAAGATGAATTATCCTAGTCTACTGAATTAATTAGCAAAACTTTGCAAAATATTCTCATTTGAATACATTCATGTAGCTTTGCAAAAATCTGTTCTATATTCTGTTTATAACATGTTCGATAAACACTGACATTTTTTGCAAGTAATTCATTTGATTAGCATTACTAGGAACTATATAGAAACTTCCAGAAGAAGCATTCGTGCAAGCATTTGTGTTGGTGACAACACAATGTTGTGAAGGACTCTCTGTCTGGTATACTGTGAATATATTTCACCATACTAAGCTTTTCATATGCCAAATGGCCCAAGATATATGTCTCACTTCCCATCCTTGTCTCACTTCCACCCATTTCACACTCCTCTACTCTCCTGTACCTTTCCTACCCTTTTCTCAAACATCCCCTGTCCTCTGCTACCTAACTGTCTTATGGCATTCCTCCTTATTATCTACCTAATACTTAAGCAGACTCTCGATAAATCTCCTCTCTGCTGTGTATAGTCTACTAAAATGATTGTTCTACATTGTAACTTCATATTCTATTTTTTTTTCTTGTTGTTAAACCTGTAAATAGCACACTCTTTCTCTTGTGTAGATTATTCTCTGTATCATTCTGTATAATGCACACATTGTATCATTTTATCTCCCCTTGACAACACTGAAAATGGGTAATGTATCCAGTAGGACTTTCCCCTGTAAATAAATGGCGAAAGCCAGGGTACCTTTTGCTAGGCTTATATAGGCCCTAGGGCCAATAGCCTAGTACCCACCTATGAACCTATAAATGTCAGTAAATAAATTTACTGTATTTTCCACAGTCTCAATGTGAAATAAAATTTTGTACTCATAAAGCAGAAGTATTCGAAAGTATTTGACCCTAATGTTGTATCCTGTACCATGAATATGCAGGAAAATTATACATACAGCTAGATTCAATACATTCTACATGGTCTGTTTGCACCATGTGTGTATCACACCCTGATGGTAGCCAGTGGTTTTGGATTCAGCAAGCAATTCTACATGGTCTGTAGAGCTGTGCAAGCAAGATAAACATGTGACATGCTAATTACAGCATAAGCAGTTGAATTGTATGCTAATAAACCAAAACAAGGTGGAGGAACTATTCAACAAGCTATAAAGCAACCATGTAGACTTAGTGCTGATTTTCCCTGTGAATTCCAAAACGTATTGAAATACAGCCACAGAAAGGAGTCTTTACAGAAAGAATGTTAGGGGCTGCTGTTGCTTTAATTGTTGTGTATGTGCAACAAGCTGAAGTCTATGCTGCTGCTAATAGACCATGCCGAAGTAGGAGAAGAGTTATGCACTGGAACTGTGGCTGATGACGCCCATTATAAATGCACACACACCTGCTGAAGAATGCCATAATGAGGCATACACTCAAACCAGAAATATAGAACATGTGTTTGGGCTACTGAAGTCACGGTTCCAAGCACCACATAGCACACTCACTCACCAGCTAAGGGGCTAAAATCTTCCTCGTGTGCAGATACATATAGTAACGATGATGCCAGACACCACTCACAAACTTTACCTACCCATGTAATGGCTGTGTACTGCCAGTATCAGACAAAGTCAGCCCTGAGCTAAAACTCTTGCAACTGCTGGATTTACAAGGTAAGTGTTGAAGCTGGAGTGGATTGTGTAATAATATGAATGAATGACATATCCTTGCATTTTGTTACTTGGTAATGTAAGCAAGTAAAAAGTGGATGATTTGTGCAGAAATGACTTTTAACATGTGACAGCAGAGACTTATGTGGTTATACAGTATGTGTCCCCTGTTAAGTAATAGGCCTCAGGCATCAAAGATTCACACAGTCATACCTCTCAAATGTACTGATGGTCACTGAATGTCCTCAGTTTAGCACCATACGTTTGTACTGGAAAATCATTAAAGACAGAAGTTAGAAAGTAATGAGGCACATTTCAGTTTCAGACTTTACAGCCTTCACAAGATCATTAACAATACTGATGCAAAAATGTTTGATGCTATCAACTGTCTAACTGTCTAAGACCAAAATATGTCAAAGGTACAATTAGCAAAACAACAACACAAATATAGATATACTAAGGACTTAGTCTGCTATGCACTCTAAACATCAGACACAAATGTTATGTGTCCCTGAATCCAAAATATAGAAAACAAGGATATGTCACTTGCACAGGGTGTTGTGGGGAGGGGGTGGGTCAGGAAGCCTAGGCTGACACAAAAGGTTGGTGAGCGTGTCTGAGTAAGAATCAGAAGCAGGAAGACATTTGGATAAAGTAACAAATGGCCAGTGAGACAAAATTAGCTTTAAGCTTCACAGCTGAACCATGTAACTGTTGTGCATGTGGGTGTGTCTGTATGGTCCTCCAGGTGAAATTGGTGTGAGAGTATCTGCATGAACACAGCCAGGCTCTGTGCTAGCTCTATGTCTTGGTATGTCAGACAGATGTGAATCATGCATTGTAGAAGTGGCAGTTCATCCTTGTCCTACCTGACCATGAGAACTGGCTCTGCCAGGAGTTGTACTGGCAAGTCCACGCCCACGGGCAGATGCACTGATGCTACCTGAACATGACTGTTGTCTGCTGGTCGAGCTTCTGTCACAAGGATGCCCAGTATCACAACCCCATGGCCTGCCATGTCTTGGTGTGGACATCTCAACCACCGATGGAGCAGTGGAAGCAGTGCCACTATGGGAACATGATCAGGCACGGCCATGTTGGCTAACAGCAAATGAAGTGGCTGACCTAAGTCCATGAGGATGCCGTTCCCCTCCCAGCAGACTTTCCATCACAGACACTGCCCATTCCAATGTGTCATTTATCTGATCCATTGAATCGTCAACATGGTGGAGGCAGTCATGCATGTCAGCCTGTGCCACATCTACTACCCTAAGCATTTCCCTGGAAGAACTATGGGAACATGCCTGCCCTCAATGATGGCCCTAAACATATGTCAATTTGCCCAGGAAGACACACCTGGCTCAGGTGGAGGATTGACAGCAGGCTTCCTCCATGCACCCCAACAACCCTCCTGCATGGCACCTCGCCCGCACTTTGGCTACAGCCAGAGTCAATAGGCACTGAAGCCACAATAATAACACTTCCCTGATTGAGTGTCTCACCCTCCACCTGTCCAATATCTGAGGGCTGAGTGGAATGTGTTGGCATATGCCTATTGGCTGTGTCCGATGGAATTCAACCTCTGCACCTCCCAACTGTGACTCTCTTTGGCCACCATCATCAGACTCTGCCGATACTCTGACATCAGGTGGTAAGATAATAAGCATCAAACACAAACTATAGTCAAATGTATGCTAACAAAGTAACAGTGGTTCCACTACTACAAACAGTACAGCAATACACACACCGTTCCTGACATCAACATCACATGTATGGATGAAATTATATATTTCTTTCAACTGCTCATAACCACTGACAAAGAAGATATTTGGCTTACCATGTGCAGTAGATGCTATACTTCCCATGGATGATGGTCCTGAAAGAAGTTAAGCAAACATTAAGGACAACATCATCAGAATTAACAGTAACACGGGGTTAAAACTTTTTGCCCTTTATATATCCATTAACTATACTTTCAACAAGAACGTGGATGACAAGTCCAACCTAAGTCCATGTGTAATCAGTCAGAATGTGTTGTTAAATGTATGAATCAGCAACCCCCCCCCACAAACAAATTTATTGTTAAACAGAACTAATGTATTGCTGTCATTGTTTTACTATACAAGAGTATTTAACAACAGAGATACATAATCCTACCTGTAAGCACTACCTGGGACAAACTGTTGTCCCTGAAAACAGTAGCACCAACGTCAAGGACGTGCTGTTCTGCACTTTCCTGGGAGCTGCCTAGATCCTTGACAGTAGACAGGAACTCTTCATTTACTGTTAGTGGTGGCTCTGTAGCAGGCCACCCCCTGTACCCATCCAGTCATGGGCTACTGCAGTTGCTCTTCTCCATGCAGATGAGAGCATGTCAGTGGCCCTATGGCACACCTGATCATATGTCCT
The DNA here is from genome assembly GCF_019279795.1 of Protopterus annectens. NCBI lineage: Eukaryota > Metazoa > Chordata > Ceratodontiformes > Protopteridae > Protopterus > Protopterus annectens. The sequence goes on along the minus strand of NC_056737.1, from coordinate 922,446,036 downwards.
GATGTGGCCACCTTCTGCATTAACATCAGCAAATATCTGCTGCCAAATCCACATTCTGCCTGACATATCTCCACATCCCCCCAAGCAGAAAGGCACCATGTCAGCTAAAAACCTCTACAATGACCTAATTCTTAGGGTCAATTAAGGGGGAGGTTTCGGGGATTGAGATACCTGGATGCCATACTCCTAGGTGACCTAAAACACAACAGAAGACTAATACACATAAGTATCTCATAACTAAAAAAAGTCCCGTTTCCAGATAAAACATAAAAAGTAGCATTTCACTATTACCCTCTGGAGAAACATAAAACAGTCATGATATTGAAATATAAAAAAACAGGAATTGTGTGGTTGTAACATATTACATTCACACACAAAGCAAGGCTGGATGCAAAACAAGGAGAGTAACAATAGTAACATATCCTTATTTGTGCCAAAACAGAAATGCAGCTTTGCTCCCCCACCATCAAAATAACAAATGACACAGTTTGCTTACAAACTATCAGTCAAATGCTAAAAGTGCTATCAAATGAACTGTCCCTGAAACATGTCTACAGATTTAACGCAGAACATTCCATTTTAACCTATTGACAATCATGTCTACCTGTGGCCAGCACTCCCCTAGAGGTGTGTATGATCCATCCTAGAAGGCTAACACACCTGTGTCATTGACAATATAGGATGTTTACCATTTCACGGAAATAACAATAGAAGAGTGTACACAGAAAAACAGTTGCAACATTAGCACTTGTGATGATAGTTAATAAGGCTGTGCATCTGAGAAAGTGAAATGCCCTGACAAACATGCCCATGCCATCAGTACACTTCTAAGTAATGCATACAGATAAAAGTAGCATTTGCTAATGTATATATATGGGTCTACTTCACATGGTCGACAGTTCATTTGATCGACTTTTATTTGGTCGACAATTCATTTGATCGACAAGCAGTTTTATGTGGGGGGCTTTGCCCCCACACCCCCGAATGTGGGGGGCTGTGCCCCCCCCCAACTACATATATCAACTCCAGGGTCGCACAACATTGGGGAGGGGGGCAAATCTGCCTGTCGACCATATGAATTGTCGACCAAATAAAAGTCGATCAAAGGAACTGTCGACCATGTGAAGGGGACCCATATATATATATATATATATATATATATATATATATATATATATATATATATATAGATATAGATATATAAACAGATTTTTCTTAATGACATTTCAGCATAAGCAGTATATAGCTGAAAAATGTAAGCATACCTTCTCAAGGTCAGTAGTCTTCTGTGCAGATATATCCCAAAGTAATAGGCTCTTCTGTGTTCTCCACATAAACAAGTATCCTCACTTTCAGGTTTGCTAGCTACATGGCTTCCTTTTTATGGTGTAGATTCAGGGCTGTGAGCATAGTGAATATACAAGTCAGGTGTGAACTCATTAGAATTGCTGAATCCCAAATACTTGGCTCCGTGTATCTGATATAAACATAGTACAGGCACTCCCTCAGTGTTTGTTGCTAATGGATTGCAACTGTGAATGATTACTGGTAGGGAGAAGGAAAACATAACAACAATGCAGACTGCCCTAGCTTCAATGAGTGTGTCAGCCAGGTTAAACTTATAAAGTGTAGAAGTAATTTTATCAGAGTTCGAAATGTAAGTAAACAGCAAACCAGTTTACAGTACCTGCTTAATAACATCCAACCTCCCATTCATTTGTTGACAACTATATATTATTGCCATTTAATATCCTCACATATTTTAAGGACAATGATATACAATGCCTTACAGATTGAATGTCTCAGATTATTGCTCAGATAAGACAAGAATGAGCAACAAACACAGAGAGATAAGAAAGAGCTGCATTTTTGCAAGCAATAGTCATAAATGGTACACTATGTCTGAAATTAATACATATACAAATAACTGTCAAATGGCTTGTTAGTACTGTGGATGGTGTTGCATTTGGTTGTAAGCAGAATTATTTTAGCTCCCTGCTGCAAGGCTGTTGGTATGACAAAGATGGATAAGACACCCTTAGTGTCTTCTGAAGGTTCATTGGAGTGAGAGTTCAAACCCAGACCTGTTTAAAAATATTTCATGTGTACCAGCAAACATGTTGTAGTGTTTATTTCATAAATTGCTTTTTTTTCATTTCATCTGCTTTTCCTTTTCTTTTTTTTTTAATATAATCTGCAGTGTTGGTGCGGTGTACCACTTCACACAAACAAGGGAAATGGAGAAATAATGAATGTCAGGTTTAGCTTTGCTCATCTCATTTGTGCAGAGCTTAGCAGTACACAAACCCGGACTAGTGGCCCACACAGGAAGCACACAGAACACTTGCAAACAGATGTCTGTAAAAGTGTAAAGTTAAAAAAGGATACATTGTTGCAGTTTTTGTTTCCATCATGCAATGTCACTAAGTGACATTGCACAGTAGTTAGCAAGGTTCCCCAACACCTGCAGCCATCAAACACCTGCAGACAAGATGCAGACAGTCAGTAATTGAAAACAGATACATTAAATTAATTATTTTGGGCACCATGCACACATGGATAGCTGTGGTTCTTCCTACCTCCCTCCTGCATATTCCTGTATTGCTTTCCCTTTGTTCTTCCCCCTACTTGTTCACCATTTCACCACTTTTCTAGCTACCCCATTTTAACACCTATAATCTGATCAAAAAATAGAATCACACACAACACACATAAGTACCAAAAAAGCAAAGGACGCCTTCACTTTTTGGCCTCTATGTTTGCATAGAGTTTGGCATTGTGCACTAATGCCCAGCAATGGTGAATGGCTCTACAATGCTGCAAGTTACCTCTGCACAATGCCACTTAACCCCGCTGTGCTAGGTCAACACACAGTAACACATGCTGAATGTACTATAAAGAATAATGTCATTGCATTATCACTGTTGATTTAAAAGTATTAGATACACCTAAATTAGAACCCAGTATTATCTGGGCTTAAAAAGAAATGTGTCAGTACATTTACACCTGCTGCCACAGAGTCATCTAAGCCGCAGGTGTGTTTCATACGCTCAGTGCTAACTCTCAGAATTTTAGGAATGAGCCCCGCATTTGCACACTGCTTAACTACGCAGAAACAGGGAAAGTAATAGAAATGTGTATCTTGCATGCACAAACAGCCTGCTTGCCATCAGACAACCCCAGTTATCACTGTTGTGCTATGCAAAGTAAATATTAACATGTATTGGTGCTGTTTACTGTCCATGTACTCCTCATGCCATGAAACTATATGTAGAAACATAACAAAATGAAGGCCCTATCTAAGACTATGTCACATATTTACAATGCAGCCATGTTTTACCTCCCCAATGCACTGCAACCCTGGTCTCTCTGTACTTGTTCACAAATATATCAACAACACTACATAAAGCAATAAAAAATGCTGTGTGGTATGCAATGCACATCAGTCTGGTAACATGCAGAACTATAACTATCTTCACAGTAGAACATGGCTACACATCCATTTCATGTAGGACTCCTAATGTCTTCTCTCCAACATCCACTGCTGATGTCATTCACTATAAATTGTCCTGCAGTCTTGTAAAAATCAGACTTGTGCCGTGGTGCTTGCATAAAGTACTGAGCTCTGTAGTCTGCGTACTTAGGTAGGGGGTTCTGTTCTCACTGCAGTTAACTGGTGTGTGTGTGTGTGTGTGTGTGTGTGTGTGTGTGTGTGTGTGTGTGTGTGTGTGTGTGTATGTGTGTGTGTGTCTAGTCAGAAGAGCATAAGTGTGTATCCTATGGTTACCACTCTAATTCCACGTATTGACAGAATTTTGACAGTTGCACATGCCTACACATCCATTTCATGCAGGCCTCCCAACATCTTCTCTCCAACATGCACTGCTGATGGCATCCACTATAAGTTGTTCTGCAGCCTTGTAAAAATCAGACTTGTGCCATGGAACTTGCATAAAATACTGAGCTCTGTAGTTTGTGCACTTAGTAGGGGGTTCTGTTCTCACTGCATTCAACTGGTGTATGTGTGTGTGTGTGTGTGTGTGTCTGTGTGTGTGTGTGTTTGTGCACTTGCTTGACATTAGAGCCTTTTACACCAGCATGTGGGGCACTGCTTTTGCCATATTCTCCTCAGCAGATGTCATCATTTATAAAGTGCTGTCTGAGACTCTCAAAGTCAGACTTGAGCTGTGGTACTTGCCTTAAATACAGAGTTCTGTAGTTGGTGTACTTAGGTAGGGGTTCTGTTCACACTGCAGTCAACTGTGGTGTGTGTGTCTGTGTATGTGTGTTTGTGCACTTGTTTGACATTAGAGAGTGCCTTTTACACCAGCATGTGGGACACTGCTATTGCCATATTCTCGCTGCTGATGTCATCAGTAACACCTGATTTGTGGATGTGTACTATTCCCACCAGGGCAAGGTCAGAGACTGGCCTGGTGGATAGGCAAAAGTCACCTTATCCCATACAATAAAGATTACAGTGACATGGCTCTTAGTCTATCCACATACCTCATGGCATGGTTTGTAAGCCCTGTGTTTTCTTGGTGAGAAATCCCTGTAGTCTCTCCTTCTGCTGCAGGTGTCTAGTGAGATATGTGAAAAAGGGTGCATTATACCCTATTAGTGTTCTGATGAGGTTCAAGTACAGTGCTGTTATATAATCCTCAGATCTGAATATGATGGTTTGACTTATGATGTGCATAATATAGCCTTTCCATACCACTAAGGACACTTGCTGGTCGAAGTTCAGATTGCTATCTATGGGTGTTCCCAGGTATTGCACTAGTTTAAGCACTGAGGGAGTGTTGCCAGTGCTGCAATTAGCAGGGAATTGAACTTTGCAGAAGGCCAAAATAAAGACACATGTTTTGCATTTATTTGTAAACCATGTGGTTTTGTCACCAATGAATTGTCTGTGTTAGTCCCTCCTGTAGTATGTTGTCATCATTGCTGGGCTCACTGATTGCAACCAATATGCAAGAATTAGCAAATCTGGTAAGCCAAAGGCCATATACTATAGCCTAAACTGTCAAGTAATAGATTCCAAACAGTAAATGGCTAAGCAAAGATCCCTGGGTACTTCACTAGTGAAAGCTGTACTGGTACAGACTGTTTCACCAGCTTTTAAGGTTTGTGTTCTGTCAGTGAGCCAATTGGTTACCCATCTAATGATGTAAGGGTTAATCCTCAGCTGGGAGTATTTCTCAATGATACCTGAGTGGGGGATTGTGCCAAAACTCTTGGTCAGATCAAGATAGGCAGTATGCACTGTCTTACCTTCATCCAGGCCTATCATACAGAATCAATGAGCTGTGACAACATGACAGATCACCTATAGCGTGACTCAGCACATACACCTTTCTGACATGGTTGAATACACACTTCAACACACTCTCCACATGGACTATGTTCCCATAGAAGGGTGTACATTAACATGCATCCATATGAGTTGGGAGACAGCACCTGATGCATGCATGTGTAGGCACATCCTGACTCTCCTCAGCTGTGAGGTAGACCAACATGTCATCATGGACCTTTCCTAAATGGACACTAGTAATATCCCAACTGTGAGCAACAGACCTGTGTGAGTTGTTAATGCTACATCATGTCTGTTACATGTGATAGATGTCCTCAAAGAGGGTATGTTTGATGGCAACACTATCATTCTGTTGAATATGACCAGGCTGAGGTATAGGACAAAAATCCACACTGAAGTATTCAATCAACACTGTCAGATGTGGCCATAAACACCTACATCACCAAGTGGGTAGACCAGTGGATCACATACGTGGCATCTAAATATGTTGAAATTTGTGAAGTGACCTATATCTCAGGTCCATTGATCACATCCGTACATCAGGTCTGTCTGCTAGGCCTTTTCCTGTCTATTATTTAATTCACAGAAGGCACAAAGGACATACACATCCTGATCCAAACAGCTGTCTGAAAGACTACAGATTGTGGGCAATCATTGCCTCCAACTGTGATATTAATATAATGTAGACAAGGGCCTATATTATAAAACCAAAAACCCTTTTGAGCGAATACGACAACAGCGACACATATTGCCCAAACTGCAAATACGCTGAACCCCCTAAACCACGAAATTTAAAATCTTGAATCATCATAGTCGGCCAACCCCACCGCCCGCTACATGTTATCTACCCAAACATAATAAATAAACCACATACATACAGTAACCAAACCCTACTTCTAACCCTACACTAAACCTTACATACATTACTATCTATGCACTTACCTTAACCTGCATCCTAACCCTAAGGTCCGTAACTATCGCACACTTACCCTATGGAGATATACCCAAACAAAACAAATAATCCACACACATACACTTAACAAAACCCTACTTCTAACCCTACACTAAACCTTACATACATTACCTATCTATGCACTTACCTTAAGCCGCACCCTAGGCCCGTAATGAGCAGTGTACCCCAGGGATCGGTCTTAGGGCCTCTACTGTTTGGGATATACTTTTTGGAGGTGCAAGCCAAAACCAGTGGTCTGTGACTGACCAAGTTTGCAAATGACAGCAAGCTGGATGCTGTCTTAAATTCCCCTAGTGATGTGAACATCCTGCAAGAGGGCCTTACTCAAACTAATGACTGGTTCCAGAAGCATGGCCTCAAACTGAATGCTAAGAAATGCATTATTATCCCCTTTGGGGAAAATGTCATCCCCATAATTATGACATTAATAACAATGTGCTAAGCATGCAATCAATTGTGAGGGACTTGGGCACCCAGGTTGATAGCAACCTGACCTTTGATCACCATGTTGCCCCCGTTGTACAGAAAGCTTTCTACATGGCTCACCTCATAAATAAGGGTATTTCATCCAGGAACAAGGCGAACATAACATCCCTGTACTCCTCCCTTATCAGACCCATTATCAAGTACAATGCCCCTTTCAGCATGTACCTTGCCAAGCATATGCAGCAGTTGGAGAGACCACAGAAGTTCCTGACCAGGAAAATCCCGGGTCTCAAACAACTATCCTATACAGATAGGCTAAAAGTCCTGTCCCTCTACTCAGTCTCATAAAGACTGCTCAAAGATGACCTGTGTCTGGCATGCAAGCCCATTTCAGACCCAGCCTTGATGGAGTTGCTGCATATCCGTAAGACAAACTCCACTCGCAAAACCAGCACACAAGACGTTAACCTGGTCTGTGACATTAATAGAACTTGTTCGTGGGATAAATTTGCATCCCAAAGACTCCCCTGTCTGTGTAATAGACTCCCTCTCCATATCAAGCAGAGTACCTCTCTAGCCCTCTTTAAGAGGAATCTGGACAACTGGATGGGAAACTGAAAATATACCTCTGGGATCCAACCTGTGTCCCTGCTGGACAGGGGAAACAGGTGCTGACTTTGAAGGAACATGGGTGAAATTCTTGGCTAGGCTTATAAGGGCCTCCGGGCGAATAGCCTAGTATCATCCTATGAACCTATATATAATTTCCTAACCCTAAGGTCCGTAACTATCACGCACTTACCTTACGGAGCTATACTGCAGATGGGCCAACCATGACAAATCAACATTTCGAATTTCGCGGTTTTGGACATTCGCCGTTTCCGTAGTTCATGAAATATGTGTCGCTCTTTTCCGATTCGCTCAAACAGATCTTCGGGCTTCTAATATAGACCCTATAGACAGTATTAACACACAACAAAGATTGCTGCTACAGTCATAGCAACACATAAGCTGAAACAAAAACATGGGGGGGGGTGATTTGTTACATTATGAAAACAAACACACAACCCAAGGACAATGTAGATATCACATCCTATAAGCAGATCAAGTGGCATGTGACCTGTGTCCTTCAGTAGATGGTATGTGGTATGCCCACAAGCATGTGCCACGGCATGTGTTACATACTGTCTTGTATATAACACAACTATTGAGTAAGTAAAGCACATCCACATCAAAGACCATAATACCTCCATAGTTCACAGCCTTCATCACACCAATAACTGCGTACAGTGCACCCATCTTCATATACCTCCCTACAGATCTTCTAGTGATATGTAACTGAAGTGTGCTATCTTTGCCACAGTGAGCTGTCACAAATCTTATTGGTCATACCTAGATATTCTTTTGTTGTGTAAACATTGCTGTCTGATGGTGCAGAACCCCCATCAAGGTGTTACACCAAATGCGCGTGTGATACCTTTCCAGTGATGCACACAGTACATACATAGCTGTTTGACAACATTGATGGCATGGGTTACATTTGTGATAGAGTGGATTGTGCAATATATATATATATATATATATATATATATATATATATATATATATATATATATATATATATATATATATGTATATATATATATATATATATATATATATATATATATATATACACACACACACACACACACATGCACACGCACACATACATACACACACACACACACACACACACACACACACACACACACACACACACACACACACACCCCATGCACACCAGTCAACTAGCCTATATTGATTATAATGTCACATACAGGTAGAGCAGTGTCCCTCCTAACATGTCCAGCAGATGTTACAGTGTCAGGATGGTGTGCTTGATTACCCTCATAGATTGTTGACATGTCATAATAGTTGTATAAGTGTGTTTCTGCAGAATCATCTCTGATCACTCACAGTCACATACGTAATGTCAGAGACATGGGATTACTGGTGGTATTATTCTGATATTGTCCATGAGTCTGTGTACTTTTTGTCTGTTGTCCATGAGCCTGTAACTGTGTCCCACTTGTTGGAGACCTCTGCTGAGATTATACTCATATTCAGGCAAATCAATTTGCATAACTTCATAATATGCACCTTACACCAATTGTATATAAAACAATCCTGGTAGATGTCCTCTGCATTGTTTGTGGAAGAATGCTTATCTCACAAAGACATCTTCTCCAATGTTATGTCACCTTGTATGACAGTCACATGATACACATTTTCACTGTGCAGTCTGTACTATACCATATTGATATGTGATTGGTGATCCTACAACTGTCTTCCATTGACATGCCCTCATCTGCTGTACATTAGGAAGTTTCACCTGTCCTCTTTCCCTGTGTTCATTCCTACAGTTCATCTCTGTGTTCCCATTCAATACACACACACTTCCCTTGACTGTTTATTTTACATGGCAGTCCATGTACACTTACAGATAATTTACAAACTTTTGTAAAGAATGCCAGGAATGGGATTTCACAATACTCTGCACTGTATACACTGTCCTGTATTGTGTTTGTGGACCATATATGTAACTATATGTTAAGCCCTAGTAATCATGGCATTTTGCACAATCCTGATAACCTTCTTTGTTCTGAGGAAACCAGGTTTCTAGTCTGTGTTGCTTTACCTGGTTTCCTGGCTGGCAACACTGTTGCCACCCATGAGACCTCTCTTGTTTATGTTTAAATGTGGTGTGCGGCATGAATATGTAATTATCGCTGCTGCTCACCATGCATCATCACACAAACATGTAAGCTCTGTTAGGCTTTGTGTGAAGCCTAGACAGAGATTATTGAATCCCAGGGATAGACTTGCACAGATCTCCTTAAATATTCAGATTGTAAATGCAACTAGATTATTACATTTTGCTCATGTCCATCTTAAACTCAGTATGTTTGCCTCTCAGTGAAAATTTTTTCAGACCAGCAGTTATTCTCACATAGTCTTTTGCATCTTGTTTTATGCATTATGACAATACTCACAGTCTTTTTTTACTCATTTTAGATGCAACAGTATTCAAAGTCAGTGAAATACTCTTATGTTTTTACATACTTTCACAAAATGGTCCTTGCCTCCTCATGACCTGCAAATTTGATTAAATGTAGCTCTTGCTCTTCTTACAAATGTATCCACACCTAGAACATGAGGTTTTAATTATTTGGGATATTTCTTCTTTCTGCATCTGATGAATATAAAGCCACCAGTGTAGCCACCATCACACATTCATTTCCCTTTATGGAATTAGAGCACAGTCACAGCAGGCAGATATCACAGATTTTTCTGCTTTAACCTTATCATCACTCGTGAATGCCTCACAAGGGTTTGGTATGCCATGAGACTGTACAAGGGGATTTTATTCTCTTGAACAAATGACGCTACCCTTATATACCTTTTTTCAGGGGGCAAGTTCCCTGTAATCCCCATATGATTAGTTTTGCCCATTAATACCACCTTTTTTATATATGCTAACTCTTTAGTTACACAACACTTTATTGATATAAATTGCAAATGGCTAGGTTCTTGAACCACCGACTGGTACAGTTGGGTGAAATGGTGAGTTAGAAAATGTCCTTATGCACCTTTAATATTATGAATATGGTAAGCAGTACACCATTGTCCACTTTTAAGTATTTGTAAATAGATGGTGAAATAATCTGTTGTAACAGAGAATCATATAAACACAAATCAATAGTGTTGAAAAGGAATCACACAAACAAAAATCAATAGCTTTGCAAGTCACACTGATTTCATGTGTAGACACTATAGCATATCTCTTAGACTCATGAAACACATTAAACTTATTACTGAGATGGTCTATAATCCATAATAACTAGCCTTCCCCCTTAATATGGTTTCATGAACAGTACAATACTGTCATGTATTAACACATTTAATAATTCCCTGTCATCCTAGGTCAAGTTGTAACAGGGATGGACTGGTTTTGAAGTCATCACTTTTCTTATGTCAGCTTTTGTGTGCTGCAAAACTATGAACAAATTTTATTACATGTAAAAAAAGACAATATTTTGTAACTTCCTAAACATTTTGCTTTTAATGCTAGATGTTAATATCTGTATTGTTATAAACATGTTTTAGTATTAGACCACAGGACCTTAAGTATCATGTCATTGTAGGTTCAGGAGATGTTGTGTAGTTCCATTAACAATCCAAACTGAAAAGCTAAGAAATGTATTTTTCAATCCTATTTAGTCTTCTAAATATTTTTCAGTATTTTTAATATTACATGCTAATGGTTTTATTATTAGAAACATGTTTTAGTCATTAAACCACAGGACCTTAATTATGATGTCACTGCAGGTTTAGGAGGTGTTGTGATTGTACTTACTGCTTTTAAACCAAGTTTATTGTTGGAAATGTTTTGTTCTGATGAAGTTTTGTGTGAAAAAGATTGAAAGCACTTAACAATGGTACTATATTAAAGTGTGCTGTGGTTTATGCATTGGTGATCGTGATCAGCTTTTCTTTGATTCCCCAGCAGTTTGTTGAGAATCTTTCAGAATGGTGTTTTACCTCTAATATTTTGAATTTTGATTTAAATTCACTTCTATTTCCAACTACTAAACAGTTTAGATAAAATTTTATGGCCAGTATTTAACACATATATATTGATTGATGATTATAACTCATAACTGTGCATTCTTTTTAGGTAAAGGCAATAGTTTATCTTTACTAGTGTTAACAGTATGAGGTGGCATTAATAAAAATAACATGTAAAGGCAACAGTGTAGCAGTGTGAAAATGAACAGTGCATGCAGGTAAAATTAAAGTACCTTAAAAATATGTAGGACCATGGCAGAACATGCTAGATGAACTAGGTAGAGTAGTGAGGATGTCCATCTTGAGTAGACAGGGGAACAATGTTTATTCAAAATATATGGGATAAAAACTACCATGGAAATGTAAGGATAAGCTTCTTAAGATCCTCACAGGTCACTAGCCTAGTAAGTACCTCTGAACTATGAACTGTAGCTGTGCATCATGCTGCATAAGATAGAATACACAGTATCAAATATGGAATAAACAAATGAACAGGAGAGTAGTGCAGTCTAAGTCTGCACCTAGAAATTAAAGCTGATAAAATAATAAGCAATCTAAAGCAAAAGTAAAGCTACTTAACTAAATTTTAAAAAGAATATAAAAATTAAAAAACACAAGAAATGACTAATTATAACTCTCTGGAACTGCAAACTAAATTTTGTTACAGAGTAAGCAGTTAACACAAACCAGTAAAAGTCACAAATTCCATATGCAGTTCAAAATCCAAAATATATGTATTTATGTAAATGATATTAAAACAAGTACTGAGATGCTAACAAGTAAAATAAAGATGAATAGTTGTCGGTGACCAGAATGAATACACACAACTGATAAAAGTTATACTCTCAGTGCAGCATAAGGAAGGTCCTTGTGAGGATTGTGTCTATACCTATAATATTCATGGAAAGCAGGCTAGCAAGTACGATAGGTGCACAGGCCAAGCAAACTGTAGTAAGACAAAAAAAGGAAGCCAGCACCTTGGGAGCGTGAATGTTTATTTGAAAGACCAGACTGGTTTCAGCATAGTGCTTTCTTCAGTGGTATTGCAGTCTTCATACTGCCTTATTTCATGTACCACTGATGAAAGCACTATGCTGAAACTGGTCTGGTCTTTCAAATAAACATTCACGCTCCCAAGGTGCTAGCTTCTTTTGTTTTGTTATACCTATAATATGCATGTGTAGATGTTCTCAAGTCATGTCAGAGTGAACACGCACTAAGTAAATGCAATGTATCTATCACAACAATAACTGTCAATGACAAGGTAATAAGTCCTACTGTCAGTGACAGTGCCATCACAGATCGATATTGTATTCAGAGTAGTATGCAGCCATATAGAAGCTAGCAGCTTTATGGCAGAAGCAGACTGTAAACATTTGTAGTTTGTTCTGTAAGTGTGTTCCACATAATCCGTATCAGTGTCAGTGCTTCAGCATGTAGTGTAGTTACTGAAATAGTCAAAATTCTGTGGGTTCTAACCCCATACTGGGTGGTTTCATTTATTTTTCTAAGTCTGATATAGCAGTACAGAATAGAATGGTAAGAGCTACATTTCTCAGATGCCTTCCATTGGATGACATATTAAACTCAGATCTTATCTGCCCAAGGTTTTTGTAATTCAAGTGGATGTAAAAGGCCCATGATATTTATCAAAAAAGAATCATAATATTCTTAAAATCAAAGCAAACTGCAACTAATCGTGACATTTCCCCTGAAGATAAGCCTGCCAGGTTTGACTAATCTGGTCTACAAAAGTAAATAAATAAGTACACAATTGCATATATACATGCACACACACATCCAAACATACATGAGCAGATGTTATCAGGCAGAGTCATAGTGATGTACGCATGGTAACCTAAGATTTCTATTATTATAGGTAAATGAATGACAGACTGCAAGTGTAGCAAAAAGAAATAAGCACAAAGTATTACCATACAATATTACCATACAATAAACACATTCAGACACCATGATGAGCTGTCAGTACACAGCAACAAGTTACTGCACACCTCAAAACTATCAAGGGAGCTGCACTCAGGAAATAAATGTCTCCTAATTTCTAGTCAATCTAAGACCATAGCTAGCAACTCACTTTATTCAAGTTATGTCACTAAACTGTGCAACAAACTACAATCTGAACTACGACAACTGGAAAAACTGGAATCATTTAAAGCCAGATCAAACAGTGCTCCCTAACTCTTGGATAAGCTCCTGCTCTGCACCTGGATAATCCAACCGCCTCATCACTCTAACTGTATATTCTTATAACCACTCTCTTTTCTACTTGTATATAGGCAGCATGTGAATTTCTACTACATATTTTTGTATATCATATGTTTGCAATTTGCCTTTTTTTCCTTTTTATGCCTAGGTATGTTTTTGGAAACTTTTTGTATCTATCAAACTCACTTTACGTAGTTTGAAAATCATAATCATATGCTATTTTTGTGATGTTTTGTGCTGTAATATAAATCACAGGCTATGTTTCTAATGTTTTATGTTTCTATATGTAAACATGGATCTTTTCTCCCCAGGCCTCTGTTAAAAGGGCTTTTTGCCTAGTCAGACTACCCCAGTCAACAAATGGAAATAAATAAATAAAAATATATGCTGAGAGGTAAACTGTTATCGTTACCATTTTGCTTATAGCCTATAAGTTTTGCTGTATGTATGCTGCTGTTTCTGTAAGAATCTTTGTTGTAGCTCCAAAGGTCCCTGCATGCAGATTATGACACACAGCTTGCTGTTCACCTAATAATCTCTACGTGTATGAATCAAAACCTACACTGATTTGCATATTATTATGCACTTCTTGAAATATGCACCTTCATTTGCATGTCATTGTACATTCGTTTGCATCTATTGATTTCTGCAGTTTTCCTCACTGCTCGGTAGTACTTGCTGGTACTTTGAATTGGAATATGCCTGTTACTTGCTTTTTTTCCACACAATAGTATCTTGACTGCAGAGTGCTATGCAGCTTGACTAAGAATACTGACCTGAATTACTTTTAAAAAAGAACAAATACTTTACAAGTCCCTGTCTGGCTCAATTACTTCATCTGTTCTATCATATTTAAACTTCTTTACAACTTCCATCACTGTCGTGTTAATTTTCTCCACTTTACTTATATTTAAGAACTATCTGCTCTTCATTTTGCACATCTCTTATTCTGTTGTTCTCTTACTCTGTCCATGCCTCAGAGAAAATTAGTCTCCAGTGACACTGTTTTTTTATTGTTGATGTTAGTTTCTGGAAATGACTATGTCATCCTAACCATGCCTCACAAAATGTATCCATCTTTACGAAAGTGTTACATTATTCCTGCATGTACTTTATACATTGTCAGTGATAATTTTAGATAAGCAGCTGTTTTAGTTATTTAGTTACTATGTTACTATTACCAGTGCTACTAATTTACTAATGTATACACTTATTCACGCAACTTCTTAGACATTGATAGTATTGCACACTTACTTTTTCTTTTTTTTTTCTTGGAATCTTACTAAAATAGTCCTTTTAATCAGATCGCTTATTTTGCCATCAAAGGCATAAATCAGCAATATATGTCTGTACCAGATGCAGGCTCTAAAAGTTTTACTAGCAGTACAGAGCTCACAGACTGGAGCATTTTCTTATGGAAAAGGAAGCTTAAGTTATCCAGATAAAGAAAATGGTTAACAAGCAAATGATGGGTAGTAGAAAGTTTTGCTATATTGTGCAATGTTGCCTCGTGCTTCTCAATATAATTAAGAAGAGAAAGTAGATTCATTACCTCATGTAGTAAGAGGAACATGTAATCATCCGAGGCTATGGCTATCACTGAGACACATACCTTTCACCTGCTATGATTTAGGCATAATGCAATGATTTTTGACCTTAGTATTTTTTTTTTTTTTTGCTTCTCTTAGCTCTACTAATTTTCTTCATAAAGAGAAACCTGTTCAAGGATGTATACTTTATTAAATAACTGATGTTCCTCTTTTAGACTATCTGCTATGATTTGCAAAGGCTATGATTTTTAATGTTCAGAGGTTGGTAGGTATGCTGAGACATAAAAATAGCTGAAGTGCTCCAAGGCTTGTCTTATAGCCAAAATCTACCGCAGCACCTTTTCTTAATTGTATCTTATTACCTTATTAGAGGAGATTTATGCCTGACATATGGAACATTAAAGGAAAAGTTTGAAACACCTTTGCTACAAAGAGGATACTTGGTCTAAATGAAAATTAATATCGACCATGCACTGAAATGTGAGAACTTCATTCCTGAAAATCTCCAATGCCTATGGAATAAACTCTGATCTTAATTAAATTCAGCTATCAATACATACCTTCAAGAAGAAGCTGGATGAATACATGGGTACCTGCAAGTTCCAACATGGGATCTACAGTATTAAACTCCTTGATGGCCAGTACGCTTTGATTACACTTGTTTACCAAACGTATAACCCTACATGTACAGTATAATCACAAGCAGTGCAAGATGTCCACTTTCTGTCCACGTAGATGATGGCCTGTTTGAGGTGGTAAAATCAAAGTTCAGCCACAAATTCAGATCTCACAAGATCAAAAAAAAAAAAAAAAAGAAAAAAGGAAAAAAAAAGTTAAGTGCACAACTTTACCAGCAGTAATGTTCAGGAGATGAGAACTTTCCTTTGCAAATCCCCACCAACATCTCATACTTCTCCAGAAATTATACAGCTGCTATGTTTGGAGTTTAGATTTCCTATTTCAGTTTAAATTTAGAGCTCATGAAATATTTATTGGGGTCATAGTGGTCCAGGCAAACTAATCTATTCATTTATAAATGTGTCTCACAAAAGAAAATGCAAACAAGAAACTCTGAAGCTGAAGTGAGCACATAGCATAAATCCTGGCAGATTGCATTTAACGAGTGATTCATTTTTTTATTTGTTTACTTGTTAGATAAGTGGACTGGTCTATGGAAATTTTTCAGACCAAAGGTAGTCATGCACAAATATTAAAATAGCAATTACAGAGAGATATGAAGCTTATAACAAAGCAATAAGTTATACAATGATATCCAGATATTTTCCACAGCTTACACAAGACAGAATATAACTTACATAAAACCAACATCATATAGACATGCAAGTGTGGAATTACTATTCAGTGAATGTAGACAATAAGTAATGCACATCCATAAATCTGTCATAAACAACAAGATGTATTTGGAGGAGTTTTGTCTGATGGAGTAGAAAATAGGCATAGCTAGAAGGGACTCGGGAATTAAGAACTTATTTAAGGTGATGGTGTATGAAATTGTGCAATTATACTTGCATGAATTGTGTGCATATAACAGAAGAGCATTTAAATACATTTGAGATGAGATGAGTAAATAAGAAGGAAGAATGGAAAATGGAAGGTGATGGTTGGACTGAGTAGAGAGGAGAATCATAGCAGCAAGATGCAGGAAAGTTAGGGAATTAAGCAGGTATCATAGGGAGAAGTGAGGGAGCCTGGGTGGAGTACAGTTTATTCAGGTTAAGTACGGCAGTTATGCTGGGTCAAATCTTTTAAGTGTGGACATGAAGGGAACGAACAATCTTTAGGTCAGTAATTTTACTTTAGACTTGAATGAAAGTTTCAGAACTTGGGAACCATGTTAGAGAGCATGTTATGAGATGCCAGGATGGAGACATGAGGTTGAAAGAGAGTAACAATACTTTCATTTTGGCTACCTAGATCATATGGGAGGCAGTGGGCAAAAGTCTTATGGTGATGGTACAGTAGTCGTTGCCTGACATTGTGAACAAAGGCAACGAGCAGAAAAGCAGACCTCTGAAGGATTAATTAACAATTAGCTTTTGACAGAGGAAAACAATGATACTCTTACCTTGGGGAGAGAGACAAAGAGAGAGAAAGACAAGAGAGAGAAAGAGAGACAGAGACAGAAAGAGAATGAGAAATGAAGTGAGGGGTTTTGTCAGGGGTATTTTTTTAGGTAAGTGGTGGTTGCTGCTGAAGACAAGCGAGAGAAGGGGAAGTGCATATTCAAGACAAGGGAAGAATATATTTTTCCTTTGGAAACTCTTTGTTGATACTGGGGCACATCAAGTTAGTGTGGTAAGAGGACAGAGAAGAATCTAAGCAGTCTTCAAACTGCTTGAGGTAGGGTACATGATGTACTGGTGTGGCTGTAATGTGAATGGATGGGAGTAAGTGGAATGAAATGATTAAATCTATATGGGGTGACAAACAGAATGGACCTCTGTTTATTGTGGTCAATCCAGATTCATTGACAGTCAGCTGTAAAGAAGACAGAAGCTGGCATAAAGGGCAGTGTGAATGGTTTGTGAAGGAGGCGGCTGGTGTAAGAAGGGAAAGATCAAGCGTATTAAAAGGTAAAGGTGTAGAAGGTACGAAGGTTATTAGTATAGAGAAAAAAACAGAATAGGTCTGAGCACTAAACCTTGGAGGATGTTGAAGAAAAAGTCTTCAGCTCTACAAAGTATGCATTCTTTGACTGTAGGATTTCTGTCTGGCAGACAGAGAACAGCCAAAACTGGCTCAGCTGTGAAACTAGATGTTTCCAGATGTGAAATCTAAAGGGAATAGGAAGCAGTTCCAAAGATTCATTTAAACTCACTAAACAGGGCACTGGTATACACACTATAATCCATATTGTTGAGGACTGAGATACCAACTGACAGGAAAGCAGAGTATGTACCATAACTAAAATAAAAAAACATGTTTAGAGTGTTTGATAGCCAACCTGCTGGCAGACAGGTTCAATGAAAACTTCACTCCTCTGTCCCCCCCATCTCAGGACATCCCCAGCACCTGCCCCCCTCCCCTTATCTCTAGGGAGCAAGTCATCACTGCCCTCTCAAAGGCAAAAAATGCAATCTCCATGGGACCTGACAACATCCCAGGCTGCATCCTACATGAACTCAGGCAGGAACTTGCAGCACCATTAGTCACCCTATTCAACCAAAGCCTGAGTACCAGCTTCAACCCAGCCGAGTGGAGGACAGCCACTGTCATCCCTTTGCACAAAGGTGGAACATCCACTGATCCAGGGAATTATAGACCCATCAACCTAACTAGCCTGATCTGCAAGGACATGGAGCGGATTATCATGGACCTCATTAATAAGGACATTGGCAACCTCCAAACACTCTATCCCACACAGTGGTTTCTTCAAAGGGAGGTCACGCCTATTAAATTTGGTCGACTTCTTTGAGACAGTCACCAAAGCCATGGATGAGGGCTAAAGCCTTCAGTAGTATTCCCCACTCAGGTATAATAAATAAACTCTCTCAACTAAGCATCAATCTGTATGTTACCAGATGGGTAACAAACTGGCTCACTGATAGAACCTACCTAGTCAAAATAGGGGTAGCCACCTTAAGCAGTAGACCTGTAATGAGCAGTGTACCCTAGGGATTGGTCTTGGGGACACTGTTGTTTGGGATATACTTTTCTGAGGTGGAGGCCAAAACCAGTGGGCTATGGCTGACCAAGTTTGCAGATGACTGCAAGCTGGACAATATCATCAATTCCCCTAGTGATGTGGATATCCTCCAAGAGGATCTCAGCCAAATAAATGACTGGTGCCAGAAACATGGCCTCAAACTGAATGCCAAAAAATGCATCATCATCATCTTTGGGGAGAGTGATGTATCCACAAATTATCTAATTAATAACATGGTCCTAAGCACGCAATCAGGGACTTGAGCACCCAGAATGATAGCAAACTGACTTTTGACCATCATATTGCCTCCATTGTATGGAAATCTTTCTACATGGCCCACCTCATTAGTAGGGGATTTTTCATCCAGGGACAAGGAGGTCATAACATTCCTGTATTCTTTCCTTATAAGACCCATTATTCAGTGCAATGCCCCTTTCGGCATGTACCTCACAAAGCACATGCGGCAACTGGATAGACCACAGAGGTTCCTCAACAGGAGAATCCAGGGCCTCAAATACCTACCCTACACAGATAGGCTAAAGGCCCTGTCCCTCTACTCAGTCTCATACAGACTCCTCAGAGGTGACCTCTGTCTGGCATACAAAGCAATCTCAGACCCCACCTTGATGGGACTGCTGCATATCCGCAAGTCAAGCTCCACTAGAGTAACCCACATGCATGACCTCAACCTGGTCTGTGAAATCAATAGGATTTGTTGGCAGGACAGATTTGTGTCCCACAAACTCCCGTTTTTGTGGAATAGACGTCTCCCTCTCCACATCATTAAATCAAGAACCTGAGAGTACATTAGTTTATGTTATTCTTCAAAGTAAGAATCGGGCAGATCTCATCAAATGACTCTGAACTAGATGTTATGCAGACAGGAATGATGATTACAAGATTCCATTGTTTGTACATAGTTTACAAACCAGGTGGCCCTTGAGCTATTGCATGAATGATCTTGGAGATTAGATAAGCAGATCCAACCAATAATCTGATAAGAATCTGAGAAGGGCACAAGAGGTGAGACAACAATGAAAAGAGCTGTAATGTTCATATCAACATCCTTATTTACAAACTCCTAACTACTGTATACCTTCTGCCTTTAAAAAAAACAGACTCTTTAATAAGGATTGGATTGGAATTATACTCTTAGAAATGCATGCAACACTTGTTCAGCCAGACACACACAAAAATTTACAAGATTTGCATATGTTAAGGCAGAGGATTACATTTTGGGCTTATGTTAAAAGTAGTACATGCGTATGAGTGGGGACCAAAGTTTATGAAATAGTGGGTTGTTTACAGCTTCAGAATGTAGGTTATTTTTGCAAAAAAACAAAACAAAACAAGCAAATAAAAAACTCAAGCAGTTTTTAAATGAAGTGAGTTATTCATAGTCATTATGTGAACATGTAAAAGCTATCTACACTGTCATTGCATTTCTTCAGCAAAGCCCCAATTCTTATAGGCCATTTACGCTACTGCACGATGGCTGCAAATAACCTTAAGCAAATAAAGTTATAATGAGATAAATATGAGAAATGATTTAAAATGGCATGTACTTATGACTCCTTCTCCTGCCTATTTGTGATTCATAGTGAGAATTTTGCATGTTTCTGTGCTGTCTATAGATTCATTATAAAAGGTGGAATAATAGCCTTTTCTGTCTACTTTGCAATCTGTAATGACGTTGTCAATTATTGCATGCCCTGCTGTTTCCTGATGTGAGCTGCTTGTCTTGGCTGAGCCACCTGCACCCAGCAGTGCTTGGCAGCCAAGAAAGCAGAAATAGAGCTGGAGAATAACTCACAATAATTTTGGTAATCAGGAGATACTTGATAGATTTAGAGTAGACATGGATATTGTAAGGCTCTTAGTTTGTAAGTATGGCCCTCACAGGGGCATTTGGGGATGCATGGCCTTCCTATTCCTGTGGCTACAAAGGTGTGTATAACCCTCACTATACATGCTATGGGGACCTTCTCGAGACAGACTGAAGACACGTTGGGTATCTTGCAGGCATTTGCCTTGGGGATACTTCTGCAGTTCTTGGCATGAGTGAATTAGTGCATCTATTTCTCGTTGTCATCTCAGGAACAAGCCTGGACTATACATGCCTTTTATGGGATGGGATGTTTCACTGAGATGCTCAGTATGATAGATTGCACCCATGTTGCAACTAGGAACCCATCTGGTCCACAGGGTGAGTGTTAGCACAATAGGGAAGGCTTTCATTCCATTAATTGCCAAGTAGTGTGTGATGCATGGGGGTTCATCACCAAAGTCTTTGCCAAGCAGTGCATGTGTTTCCCATATCTGGCACATTAGCTCACTCTCCTACCTCTTCTTGCTTGGTAGGATGCCCAGTATTCATCTTGTTGGTAAGTGGAAAATATTTTTCTTTCCTTTATTTATTTTAAGTAGTTATTCATGGTAAAATGTATTGCTGAATTCTAAATAACTTTTTCTTTGTTTTGTCTTCCCACTTTCCCTCTTTACTTTTCTTTTCTTTCAGGTGGTGCTGGATATCTGCTGGAGTCATGGTGTATGACACCAGTGAGAAATCCAAATGGAGTTACTGAAGACAGTTGTACCACAAGCCTGTCCTTGACACATATTGTCACTGAGAGGATGTTTGGAATGTTGAAGTCCACATACAGATGCCTGGATGAGTCTAGGGGTACCCCTTAGTATGACCCAGCTACTGCATTCAGGATGTTTACTGCATTTTGCATTCTGCATAACATGATCATGCTCTGGTCTGGTGGGGAAGTGACTTGTGTCGCTCCAAGTCAAGTTCCAGTACTACTATGGCTAATGATGATCAGCTGGCAGAAGTAGTAAAGAACCCCAAATGGCAGACTCATGTATGATATATAATTGTGCAGGTAAAGAGGCTGTCTCATCCAGAACTATGGAACATGACATTCAGGTCAGTGTTTCCTTTTGTGTAAAAACACATAG
Organism: Protopterus annectens; assembly: GCF_019279795.1. Lineage (NCBI taxonomy): Eukaryota > Metazoa > Chordata > Ceratodontiformes > Protopteridae > Protopterus > Protopterus annectens. Next base: position 922,424,299 of record NC_056737.1, on the reverse strand, counting down.
ACTATAATTCATGCATGTGTGGTGCACGGTCTACTCTCACTGTTAATCAGACAATCCCTATCATCATTAAATAATTTTAAATATTTTTGTATTTCAGAACAGTTTTCATGTTATTGTTTGTAACTGTCATACCTGATTGCTCACTGACTTCTGTTCAGTGATTTTGTAAGGCATTGTAAAAGGAATAATCACATTTTTAACATTTTTGCACAATAGATTCGGCTGAGATGGTCTACCTATGTATGCATGTACGGAGTATTCTGAAGTGGTATATTTAACAAGCATTGTTATTTCAGGCTTCCTATTAATTGATTGAAAATGCATTCTTGTAATGCATCTTGATCGAACTTGAACGCACGAAAAGGCAAAATAGCATAACGGCATATAAGCAAATTCTTTCCCTGGGAAAGAAATCGCTTGGCCGCATCCGATACTTTGCCATTTTCATGACTATAGTGTGATGTGTAGTTGGTATATTTAAGTAGAGGGGGTGTGGGGGGTACAGCCCCCCACATTGAGGGGTGTGGGGGTGAAGCCTTCCACTTTATGTAATGTTTTAATTTTTTTTTTTTTTTTTGTGGAACAGTGTTTTTTTTCCCTTGGAAAAAAATCGAAGTTCTGACCTTTCAAGATTGTAAGCTTTCACTTATGTGGGTTTGATAAATAATCGTTCACTTTTTTAAGCATTTGATTATTTAACATTGACCCTTATTTCAGTATTTTGCATAAGCTACTTTTTATATTATGCAATGTTTCCTGAATTTTAATTGTTAACTATATCAAATAATTTAATGTTCTCTTGAATGTTCTCTTGATTTTCATCATATGCATGCTGATAAATGGTTTCATAGGTTCATAGGTTCATAGGTAGGTACTAGACTATCGGCCCAAGGGCTTACGTAAGCCTAGCCAACAAGGTTCCTTGGCTTATGCCACCCAAGAAAGTTATTTTCCTGTGCCACTGTCGAGCAGAGACACAGAAGTGATTAGGGCCTACTCTCATCAATTCTACTCTAAGCAAAGGTAATGAGATGGTGTTAACAGAACAGCTGTTAGTAGAACTACAATCAAATGCAGAAGTAGTGAACTGCAGAGTAGACAAACATGAGTATAGTACATTAAGGAATGTGAAGGAGAGGGAGAGGAGAAGTAAAATAGTGAACATATACAGGAGGGAACAAAGCAACAGTGATACAGGAGGGAACAAAGCAATAGTGAAATGATTTAGCAGCTGTAATACAGAGCAGCATTTCAGAATAGACCATGTAGCTGGTTCAGTTCAAGTTGGGAGTAGATATAGTGGAAGAAAGGAGTGTGCAAAAGGATTACATTAAGGAAGAGCATTGTAGGATGCTAAAGATGCACGAATGATTAGTTATGAAATGTATAAAATAATGGCCTCTGTATTGTATAATCAAGTAATCATGGGGAGTGCAGTGATGGAGGCCGACAATATTAGAGTCCCACATACATCTTGGACAGAATTAGGCAAGGGAGGATTCATCTTCAGAATATGACAGATTAATATCCACTATGTGTAGAAATTTGGAAAAAAGCTCATTAGCACTACAGTTCTTGGAAGTGACTGAGTTGAAGGTTAAGGTTATGTATTTCATTACATAGCTGAAACTTGCATGTCAGGCTGATATGTGGGGCAATGGCAAATAGAGCCAAACTTAGTAAACATGAAAAAACAGGAAATATTTTCACAACTATATACCATTTCTCAACTGTCCTTATCATATCACAAATTCAGACCATAATAACCCCTGTTTTGTACACATGAGAAACAAAATAATTACATTTTACATTCAGTCATCCAGTGCAACATGTCTAGATATTCCTGACATTTGACAATGTGTTATCCACTTTGCCTATGTCTTTTTACAGCCTATGTTTAGCCTGCAATGTCCTTTAGTTTATTCTCCTAATTAAATCATCCTCTGTAAAAATATAAAATAGTATGATGAAAGGCCTGGACCACTGATATTCGCCTTTAGTCCCACAACTGTGTATCACCACTGATCTGATCAAATATCTTAACACCACATAACTGACCAGTCACCCTTCTAAAAAATCAACTCATTCTACAAACCAAGTTGCAGGACCTAATTCAACAGCAGCTAATGGCATAAATTAATTGATTGGAAAAAAAAAAGCTGTTAACAACTTTCAACATTTCATCCTTGTCTTCAAAATATATAACTCCGACCTGTTTACCATGCATGACATATAATTCAGTGTCCACCAAATATATATACATGATGCACCATCATAAGCATGGCCCCATACTGTCAACTTAACAATTTTCCCACAGCAGTGGCATTATGCTAGACCATTGAAACAGGAACCCGTGTGACACATTATAAATGGTGCTTCTTCTTTTTACCCATTCAATAAAGAAAAAAAACTTAAAAAGATAAAATAAATCATAAATAAGTGATGGAAAGCTCCGTATGCTGCTCCATGGCATTTTTAAATAGAACAAAGTCCTCTCACCAGCTGTTTTCTATAACCTAAAATACAAAAACAGAACACCAAAGTATCCTTGCCATAATATTCAAGCGCACTTGACATTCCATGACATACTCACCAGAATTTCATGTTGGCATTATCGCTCAGAATTCCCCACCCAATTTCACTTCCTCAGAGTTCAGAACTGACACATCCTCAAACTGAAGAAAACTAAGTACCCTCAAACTGAAGAAAACTAAGTACCCAAGTAAAGTGTAGCTATCATTTCTAAGTCTTTTGGATTAAGCACTTGGGCTTCAGACCAGTTGTTTTACATTAGGAAGGTTTGTGGCCTGCACTGTGGTGGCAGGACAGGTAGCTTACATCCTTCTAAGTTGGGAACTGCTGATTGAGAGCTCAGTGTCTGTTATTCTAAAAGTGTATTAGTTCTGGTTTAAGCACTTGGGCTTCAGGCCAGTTATTTTACGTTAAGAAGGATTGCGGTCTGCACTCTTGTGGGAGGAGAGGCTGGACTCTGCCCTTCTGAGCAGGGAATTTCTGGTCAGAGGCTTATAGTGCCTGCATATTCTAACTGTTTCTTACTGAAATTGGTACACCTTGTTTGCTGTAGCATAAACTAGATCCAGGCCTGCTGAATCTAGCTTTATTTGTATGCTTGTTGTTTGTTTATTTCCCTGAAAAGCTAATTCCACCTAAAACGCGGCCTTTTAGCACTTCTGTGGATCCCTAGTGATATCTGCATTGCTTACTGTACTTATTTCCTTGTTTCACTTGAAAGAAAGTTACTGTTTGTCGTTTTTGCGTTTAAGTTACCTGTAACACATTGCATTTAAGTTACCTGGCACTTGCTCACTAAAGCAATTATATAAGTCAGCTCTAAAAATTAAAAGCACTACACCCTCACAAACTCCCTTGAGTACCTTGTTCCCCATTGGCCCTTTTTTCAATTATAAAGGAATTCCCAATACTATTCTAGCATGTCCAAAGGTCAGTTGTCAATCTCCTCTCCGGTCCAGCTGGTGAATCTGGGAATCTTGAGGCAATGTTACAACTGCCTCATGTACACAGACAACCCTCTCCTCCTCCCAACAAATTCCAACACATGTGAGAGATGCAACCATATAGCCAAACTGGAGGCTAAGCTCTCTCAACTCAGTACTGCCGTAACCAGTCAGGAGGAGAAGGAAACCACACTCACTACAATTCCAGTCTCATATAGACCTACCACGACAACAAACCAAACACATAAACACACAAAAACATACTCGGAGGCTCTAAATAAAAATCTGCCTAAGCAGCAGAGACCTCCAAAGCAGACACCCAAGCAACCGCTACCCCAAAACAAAACACGTGCAACACATAGCTCACAAAGCCAGTGTGCCGAACAGTCACAGCCCTTAAGGCTAAACAACACACCTGATACACTTGTAATAGGTGACTCTATCATCAGGCACACTGACGTCCTGCTCACCAGGCTGAACAAGGAGAAGGTCACGGTGAGCTGCCTGTCGGGCGCTAGGCTCCGCCACATAACACAAGCACTCAGGTCAATCCAAGGCAAGTACAAATATGACTCATTGTCCATGCTGGTGTGAATGACCTGAGACATATCTCCCTGGACTACATGAAAAGAGACATAGAGGAGCTCTCTGAGCATGTAGCCCAGGCTGGTATAACCCTGACCTTGAGTAGCATCTTACCCTCACCAAGAATGATGCCACAATATGAAGACAAGATGATCAATTTCAACAATTGGCTTAAGTGTTGGTGTCATTCAAAGGGGATCCAATGCCTGTCAGCCTGGGATGACATGCTTGACAAGCCACGATGCTTCGCTAGGGACAGCTTGCACCTGTCACCCCTGGGCTTTCGGATATTGGCAAAGGCTCTTGCTACCCCCATAGTGCCTTTTTTTAGGCAAGGCTCAAAAGACAAAACCACCTCCATAGGTATCACAAGGGATAAGAAACTAAGAGTAATGCTACTCAATGCCAGAAGTCTAAACCTCAAGATGCACTTCGAAACTCTCCTTAGCATGGAGAACATCGATATCTGTGCAGTAACAGAAACCTGGTTCAAGGCTCCCGAGAGCACCCCAGCACTACCAGGTTATACCTCATACCATGCTTTTCGGCCCCAAAACTTGGACCGAACCACAAAAGGAGGGGGAGTATCAATATTCGTCAAAGATACCCACATCTCCAGGTTGGTGGCACAGCACGAAGCATCAGAGACTATCCATGTGCAACTAACTGTGGGTAAAACTGCCTTCCAGTTTATAGCCTGCTACAAACCACCCTCCCAAACAAAGGAACCCCACTTGGCCTTCCTGAGAATACTGGAAAATATGAAGGTCTCTCCAAACACCATTATATTGGGCGACTTCAACTACCCAAACATAGACTGGGAGCATTACTATAGCTCCAACACCCTAGCCCAAAGGTTCCTAGAATTTATAAACTCAAATGCTATGGAACAACTTGTTACCACTCCCACAAGAGGGGAAAACATACTGGACCTGATCATCACCAACATGGGGACACTATGCTCCAGACCAGAAGTGTATCCCTCACTGGTAAGATCAGACCATAAACTAATCTCACTGGATATTCACATCCCGACCCCACTCCTACCCAGAAAACCATAGTGATAAACTTCTCTAAAGCAAATTTCACACACCTCAAAACCGGTGAAATCCTTCAAAGCCCGGGCCAGTGGAAAATACGGACCAGACCGCATAACACTTTATAAGCGCATTCTATGACCACCTACAGGAATGCATGGATCATCACAATCCCAAATAAAACCAAGACCCAATTCTCCAAAGGCAGGCGTCCTGTCTGGTGGACCCCAACCATAAACAAACTATACAATAGAAGGAGGAAGCTACTACATGATAGAGCAAAATCCCAAAAGGGAAGGCATCTCTGATCAGTATTAGCAAAAACTACGGGCACTCATAAAATCATCTAAGGCCAGCTTGAGAGAAAAATTGCACAGGACACTAAGGATAATCACAAGGCTTTCTTTAGTTATGTTAGGAACCTGGGTGGGAATTCCCAGATATGCTCAGAATTAGTCCAAAATGACAAAAAATACACCGAGCCCACAGACATTGCCAATATCCTAGCTGACAGGTTCAGTGCA